>NC_056726.1:685390374-685476280 GCF_019279795.1 Protopterus annectens | reverse complement strand
TATTTATTATCCTCTTCGATGTCTACACTGCTAACTGTAGCTAAGCAATGGGCAAACCCACCCATACATGCGCAAATAAGGGCAGCTACATCGGGAATAAAAAAAAAAGGTAACCTTTACATTATGAACTTGATCAGGGATTTAGAATGTGGGGGAGTGTAGTGTTGGGTATGTGGACATTTGAGCAGACTCGCTCATTTCAGTTGACAATTGCAGTTTAGGCACTTGCAGGGGCGTGGATATTTGGACTGCTCAGCAGTCTGACACGCCCCTTGCACTCCTGCACACTCTGTGTAAGCCTTACAGTTGAGTCAGCGCGCCCTCATGAATCTGCATGACGTGCTGACATCATACTCTTAGACTGCAGTTTCCGTGTAAGACTTAGTCTTACACAGAGGATTAGTAAATCCTGGCCTTAGTTCTTTCATCTTGAACATAGGAAGATCAGATTTAATGGGTCTTTTTGATATTCTTCTTGAATACAAGGAATTTACATGGCAACTGAGGCTAAATGCCTCAGTCAGCCCAGGAAATAATGATTCCCTGTCATTAATTAGTGTATTGAAAAAAGGAGGCTAATGCTGTGTAACAAATATATTTTAATAAAATGTTTTTATTTCAAATATAATTATTTAGTGAAGAATAAGTGATTTTTCACTATGTTTTATGTTGTTTTTTCTTTATGCAAATGTTTTACTTATTCGCACATACATTTTTAACATTGTTGTTAAGTTATTTTATATGATGTGCTGCATTATTTATGACATGCTAATTTCTGAAATTTGATCAGTTGGCTGCAAGTATTTATATGGGTAGAGCTATGATGGTTTTCACTCTGATGAAGTCTTGCTATGTAAACAAGAGTCTTGCTTCCTCCAAAAAAAACTGCTTCTCTAAATTTAAGAAAATCAATGAAATGTAACTTGTCTTTCAGTGATTCAGTATAATACAAATAAAGCCCTAAATAACATAGAGACTAAACTTTCTACCACCACCATTTAAGCCCATTCCCTATTCTTGGCAATGGCGAGTATTCCAAGATGGTCTACAAAAATGTCCCCGAGTATGTCTGTTAGTGCTTATGTGATCTTCTAGGTTTTTCCTTTCTGGCCAGTCTTCCTATGACTGTCAGTTAGAAGGTCTCTGCTCCTGAAAACTGTGTTTACTGATGATGTTAGAAATTAACACATCACTTTTCTACCTATCATATCCCATCTGTATTCCACACTGTTACATAATGTATGGAATGCTAGACTCAGTACAAACTTATTCACTTCTTTGCTTGCTATTCATTTATTTCATTTGTTAAATTGGATATTTTAAGAATCTCTTTAAAATTTAAAGAATACAGTTTACTGTTATTATTATTTGCATATAATACAAGTGAGTAGTATAGGCTGAGGAGAAAAAATACAGCAGTGGGTGACTGAAGAAAAAGGAAGTGAGAGTTAAGTGGAGAAAAGAAAGGTTAAAGTAAAGTAATTTAATTGAGAAATGTTAGAGAAGTTATAAAAGTAAAAAAAAAAACAAATAATCATAAAATATTCTGATGTAGCGTGTATGCTTGAGAGTATGGTGAAACTGAGTTCAAAGTTAGAAACAGTATGATTTTATGTTGAGAGCTGTATAGAGGGATATTTATTAATGGATACTTTATAGATTTTAAGAAGTGATTGGCATCAGTACATACAAAGTTCCATAGTTTATCTACAGAGTTTGAATATAAGAATCTCCAATATGCTGAATGATTTATTTATACATAAGATATATTTTATGGAGAATATAAGGGTCTGGGTAGATAATAAAACTGAAAAAGTTCCTGCATTTCAGAATATATGTGTGGCTTATATAGTACACTAAGAATAAGTTTTAATTGTGTGAAGGTTAAATTGTTTTTTAAGTTTATTTTAATTTGTTTAAACACATGCAAAGATATGTTCTGTTGTTTGCATTAGATGAAAATTTACTACTCTATTGATAATGCATTTTTTTTGCAAATTGGTTAATATGAAACAATCATATAAAATAGTTGAAGGAAGAAGTTTAGCTTCTATGTAACATGCATGACCAGTTAAGATTTAGTTTTCTACAGAGAGATTAAGTTTGTTTTCATTTTGAATATATTATAGCCAGTATCGTGCTCAAACTAAGGTGTTGATTTATAAGGATGCTTAATAATTTAAATTTGTTTGACTTGCTCTGTGGTAATATTGTTAAATGATTTGAAATTAAATGCTTTTGAGTGTTTTGGACTCATACACTTAGTTTGTTTTATCAGGATTTAGTAGAAGATGAGACATTTTTCAGTTTAACCAGCTATTCATTGTTAAAAATAATTATCTAACTAAATTAATGAATGTTAGGAATATATTGTTTTGCTTTTCTTTGAAAATCAGTAATGTGACTCAGCTAACTATTGTGTCATCTGCATATTGTACTAAGGTAGAGATATAGATGTTTACATGTATATTGTTGGAATAGGTTAAATAGCAGTGGACCTAGAATGGATTACTGAAGAATAATGGCTGTGATTTGTTTGAAAGAATAGTAACTTTGCTGTCTTCAAACTTTGTGTCTAGTTTATAGCAGTCTTGCTGACATTTAGGCTGGGTAATATTTGAATAAGCAAATAATGAGATACTTTGTCAAAAGCTTTGGACAAATCAAGAAACTGAAAAGCTGCTAGATTGCTTTGGTTTTGTCATTGATTGTTTTAAAATGGCAAAGCTGGATCTATACTGTATGCAGGGAGGAAATCATGTTGAGTTGAAATACGTCTTATGACATTAAATAAAGGTTGACTCACTGCTGGTACTCATGGTCCATTTGGTTTTGTGGTTTGATATTTTTTAGTTTGTTTTTATTCATGTCATTAAGTGATGCTGAAGTTGGTTATGTACACATTTGTCCAGAATTTTGGATGAAGGCAATACATTGAAAATAGGTCTAAAATTTAAAATTTCATCTGTCTTGGTTTGTATATTAGTTTAATATGTCTTTCCAGATGGTAGGGACAAATTGTTCTGTTAACTACTATTGAAATGGGATAAGCAATGTTATTAGCAGTGTTTTAACTATTCCATGGGAAAATTGTAGGAGTAAGCAAAATTAATTTGGAGTATTACCCCTAGATTTAATAAATTCTGTGTACGCATAGTTTAGAGCCTACATGGAAAGTTACAGTGTCTGTGTCACGGTTCCCTCTCGGCAGAGCGCTGTGCGTATTAATCATTGCAAATTGCCGAGGGAGAGCTGTGGGACATGATTACTGAATCAGTGTAGGGAGTGTGGTGCTAACAGTGTCTGCAGATGAGTAATACACTGTCCAATTGGAGTATAGCAATGTAATTCTTTTTCTTTATTTTTTTTTTTTTTTTTTTACAAATCATGTTTGTGCAGCACGGAGCACAGCAGTGCTAAGTAGCTCTGAGACACCGGATATCTAAAAATAGAAGCAGAATGTCTTTAATTATTTATCTAAATGTCAAGTTTAGGTATAGCTGAGCAGGTTTGAGGGACATGCCGCTGTGCTTAGCACTGCTTTAAGGTAGGTCAGAGGTATATGTAAAGCTATAGAAAAATTCCAGATGGCTACTTAGCTAAATAGGTAGCATTACAGCCTCATGTGCAATAGGTGCAGGGTTTGAATACATGAGAAGGCAAGTTAACATTTTTGTTAAAAATAGAAATTATGCAAGTTATTTTTAAATACTGGCATCCTGTGCTCAGTTAAGCTCTGCTAAGACCTGCAAAGTCCTGCTAAGCACTGCATAAACACAATAATGGCTGAAATTGTTTATGCACTGTTTGGCATCACTTGGCTAGTTTGTGCGCTACTAAGCACTGTTAAGCATATGGGTTTTAGCACTACTCAGCTAAGCTGCACTGGTTTGTGAAGTACTAAACAACATGCCACATTTTTAAATATTGCCCAGTGGCATGTAAAGGCAGGAAAACAAGATATATTAAATAGGTGGGAATACATCACAATCCATTGGAGTTCTGTCTTTGAAGGATGCAATGGCAGGCGTTGGAGATGGTTCATGCTTTCGGACGCAGCAGTAGGGCATTCAGGAATCCAGGGTCATGGTCTGACTTCTTGTAAATAAACACGAGGGACAGCTAATGCAGGGACGTTATCAGGGCTCGGAGTACAAGATTGAGGCCTGGGACTGGCTGGCAAGGGACCTCATCAGTGCAACTGGTATCCCCTGCACAGGTGAACAGTGTTGTCACCACCATGATGACCTGAAAAAGATGGAAGGGGGCTGTCTTGGACACCTAGGTCCAAGAATTCCAAACTAGGAATGTCCCACATGTATGTAAGTACCATTACCTGTTTTTCACCAATATCTAATCTTGAATGTCTGCTAAACTGGTATGCATAATGGTGTGCTTCTCTCCCAACAGCTGCAGAGGATAGGGCTCACAACATCGAGATGCATATTGGGTGTTTGGCCAGGTTGCGCTGTGAATGTAGTGAGTACAGATGTATTTTGCTATCTATAGTCAAATAAGCAAGAAAGATTGTGATTAGGTATATACAGTAAAGATTGTATTGCAATGAATATGAGCTTACACCTATACTGCAAGAAGTGCATACTGCCAACTGTAGTGCCATAAGTAGAGAAGACTAAAGCATTAACAGTAATAAAGTATATGCAATAAAAGTTTGTAGTGCAATAACTGGAGAATTACAGCTGTGTTGCAACATCTGCATAATGACAAATGTTGTGCAAGAAAAACATGAAATTATAGCAGTAACTGATTGAAGGTTTGTCTAATAAATTCTGTTGTGCAATGCTTGTGGAAGTATGGCTGTTTTGCAAGAAATCAATTATTAAAACTGTTCTGCAATAAAAACACGAAATGGTATCAGTACTTGCATGAAGTCTGTTGTGCTATAGGTGTAGGTTCAGAGTTGTTTTGTAATAAATCACTTTTGACAACTGGTCTGCAGTAACATACAGAGCAATAACAATAAAACCAAGGTAAATCATGTACAGCAGGATTGTCTTGTTTTCACCATTGCATGTCAGCTACAAGCATTTAGGCTGTGAGATACAGTGCTGCAGTCAGGTATAACAGTGTACTAGTTGTAGACTACAAATAATAACCCATAATTGGATACTGGTTGTTGACTTCACAGATATTTCAACACACTAACAATGTAATGTGTGCACCTGAATTCTAAGTGGTAATATATTTACCCAGTTTGTCTGTCATACTTGAATGGCATGTGTGTGTTCAACTCTCACTTCTATTAGCAGGTCATATTCTGGTGCCAGGTGAGCTCTAGGCAAATATCAGTCACTCACAAATTCACAGTGACTCAGTAGCTCAGTTTACTAAATGCTTTATATGAAGTACATTTTTGCCACACACAGACCAGGGTTCGAATCCAGTGCTATGTAGATCTAAATATTACAGTATGAGTCATGTAATGTTTACAGATATTCTTTCGCAGGAACTACAGGTAAATGGGTGAGATAGCCCATATTATGAGTACATTATTGTGTGTTTATATGTCAGAGACTGTTGCAATCATTACCAAGAATGTGAAACTACAGCCTAAAAACTAGGAAATAAGTGTAATAATAAAATAAAAGAAATAAAATGTGTAAGCTCTGGTATGGCTGCATGTCTGGAGTGTGTGTTAAAGGTTGCTGCAGTCACTGCTATTGGATTCTATCCCCATGTCTGCCAAGCAAGGCATGATAGTTGTTTACTGTCTGTCCTGTCCCTCTGTCACAGATGTATTATTCACATAAATATGTAAATTGCAAAATCACAGTACATCATTCCACAGTACACCTTGGTAGTTATATAGGTCCACCTGATGTGCAAGTATTCAGTGTAGTTGTGTACCTGCAGTTGTTACTGCTTGGCCCATACTGTCCCATGCAGATAGCTTGAGAGGTATTTATGTGCTACAGCAGCTATAGGGCACTTTTACACATAAAGGACAGACTTGTAGAATAGATAGCAGTACTTTTGTCAACTATATAGCCTATAATGGTATTAATTGACTGTATTTCTCTCTCTCACCACCCCTTATCTTCAAATATTTATCATTGTCATGCATTGGTTATGGTTTACTATTAACATACGTTGTTCTACAAACTTTATTCTGGGGTATGTGTTTTATTATTGTTATGTATTACAATGGCTGCATATTAACAATCTTGTTGAATTACCTATCCTGTTGGCCATATGCTGCAACTGTTACTGGCATGCTGTTAATATACTGACTGTTCTGTTATTCATTGTTGTGTTTCACATAGTATGCACTGAAATATAATGGGGTTATTTCCAATGTTCTGGCATGCTGTTATTACTAACAATGGTTTTGTTCATAACTAACCTAAATGTATTGCTTCACCTCCATATCTACACCATGTCAGGGCAGGCCGGTTCCTGCTGATCTGTCTACCCTACCTCAGCTGGCTGCGGCACTGTGTGCCAGCACATCTGGGACCCATGCTGGTGGTACCCTCTCTGCTGGCCCTGCACCACCTTCAGGTGGAACTGCCTCAGGGGATGGAGCCCATCCCTCCGTGAGCAGTGGCAGAGGGGCCGTAGTCACCCAGTATCGAATACCAGCCATGGTGCGCAGAATTGTTCATAGGTGATATGAATGTTGCCTGCGCTGGATTGAGGGCAGACTCAACAACCTGGTGGGGCCCACTGGCCCTGGGGTCCAGCTTCCACCACAGCCACCTTCAGGGGAGTGAGCGAGCAGTGTAGACTGCTTATGAGTGGGGACCTCAGTCATGCTGCTGCCGTCTGGAGGCACAGGCACTTTGGACTCCACAAAACCCTCATGTGTCACACACTGCCCCTGTCTGCTGTCTTGTCTATCTTGTCTGTCTGCAATTCATATGTTCATAGGTTGGTACTAGGCTATCGGTCCTAGGGCCTATACAAGCCTAGCCATAACAATTCCCTGGCTATTTCTTCCCACAGTATTTACTTCCTTGGACCCCTGTGTAGCAGGGCAACTGACATGATCCCCGGGGTGAATTTCCTATCTCCCATCCAATCATCAAGGTTCCTTTTGAAGAGAACCAAAGAGGCTCTCTGCTTGACATGTATGGGCAGTCTGTTCCAGAGTCTGGGGAGTCTCTGGGTCAGAAACCTATCCCTCCAGCATGTGTTGTTCATTGTGATGACAAGGTTTAGATCCACGGAGTATGTATCTCTGAGGGACTGGGATTTCTTTAAGTGTAGCATGTCCAACAGCTCTGGGTTTGACATGGCCTTGTATGTTAAGCAGAGATTGCCTCTGAGTAGACGATATGTGACAAGAGTATAGGTGGAGTTTTTTAGATGGTCACCATAGGGCATCTGCTTTAGGCCTGTGATTCTTTTAGTGAGGTATTTCTGCGGCCTTTCCAGTTGTTGCAGATGTCTTGAGAGGTACATACCAAATGAGGTGGTGTATTCTATAATGGATCTAATGAGGGATGAGTACTGTGGGACAATGACCTCATTTTTTTCTGGATGAAAAGCCCTTAGTGATGAGGTGTGCCACATAGAAGGATTTCCTGTCTGTTGTGTCGATGTGGTTATCGAAGGTGAGACCACTGTCCACCTGTGTCCCTAAGTCTCTTATCACACTTTTGGTGTTTAGTGTACTGCCACCTATGTGGTAATTCACAGGTACATGTTTTTTTCCTAAAGGGGATAACTACACATTTCTTGGCATTGAGCTTGAGCCAATGGCTCTGGCACCAAGCATCTGTTTCTGTAAGGCCCTTTTGTAGAATATCCACATCATTTGGGGATTCAATAATGGCTCTCAGTTTGCAGTCATCTGCAAACTTTGTTAGCCAGAGTCCCTTAGTGTTGGTCTGTACTTCAGAGAAGTAGATGCCAAACAAGAGCGGTCACTGGACTGAACCCTGAGATACTCCACTTGTCACTTGTCTGGAGCTGGATTTAGAGTCGGCTACTTTTACAGTATGGGTTCTGTCAGTAAGCCAGACTGCAACCCATCAAGTGGCATAGGGATTAATGCCCAGCTTAGTAAGTTTATCTATGATTTCAGAGTGGGGGATGGTGTTGAAAGCCTTGGTGAGGTCCAGATAGGCTGTGTGGACCACCTTACCCTTGCCCATGGCTCTGGAGACTGATTTGAAGAAGTCAATCAGGTTCAGGAGACAATATTGTCCGTTCATGAACCCAAACTGCATGGTGTCCAGTGTTTGAAGGTTGCCAATGTCTCTGTTTATAAGTTCCATCATAATACATTCCATGGCCTTGCAGATCATGGTCATCAAACTGATGGGGTGGTAGTTTCCGGGATCCAAGGTGGATCCCCTCTTGTGGAGTGGATAACTCTAGCTGTGCACCACTAAGTAGCATCCTCTCCTGCCCATCCCTTCCCCAACATTCCACTCTCTCCTTATAAAAAAAAAAAAAAAAAAAAATGGGCACCTGTACCACAAAAAAAAAAAAAAAAAAAAAAAAAAATCGCCCCATACATAGCTCTCCATTTAGCACATGTCCACTCGACACAACTAATTTGGTCCAATTGCCTTGATGACACATTTATGTTGTCCTCATCCCTCTGTCTTGAGTTTGAGAGTCCAAATTCATACACAAAATCTATCAAACTGCATAGTTGTTGCTGTATAAAAAATGGAAAGCTGTGGTCCTTCCCTACACCTGTCCTACACATCTCTACCTGCCTTTCACTATGTTTTCCCCCTGCTTGTCCCCATTTCACCACTGTCCTATCACCCCCTTTTTCTTTTCTTTTTAAATTTTTAGCATGGGTTGGAGCAAAGCTAAGTGGTGTGTTGCAATGCAGCACATCACACAAACCTGCTCAAAATGCTTTAATATGTCTTAATGATCTTATGTGTTTCTCACAGTGTTAGGCACATGTGCAAAATCATCACTCCTTCCAAGTGCCGAACCCAGGCACCTGTTAATTACAACTTTCTTAACTAATCCTCTAGATCACACAGCTTTTAATCAAAGCTGGAATTTCCAGCAATACATACTGATTGCCACTGACAGAGTGAAAACAAACCTGATGTGACAAATGGGAGTGTACCTGGGACTCTGATGCAGAAATACACCATTAGACAGCCAAATAAATAATAATGGCAGTGTCTGAAGCCTGGGATAACAGGTAAATGTTCCCTTTTACCCACAATATCTTCAAACATATGTGTTAAGGCATCAGTGGCACAGTACATATGTTCAAATGGGACCCTGCTGCAGAACTACTCCCTTTGAAAGCCATGCACATACTGATGGATACAGACAAAGTGTCACAGCCTGTAAGTCAGCACATATATCTGGCAAATACACCTGCTGGGGTTGTAGCTCGGTCTGTTAAATGCCATGTATACAGAGTATTTTGCCACACACAGACTGGGTTCAAACCGAGTGTACTGCACTTCATTTGCATTGTTGTGAACACAGCAAGTAATGACTGACTCATGCAATTTTAATCCCCACAGGTTACTGCTACTGAATTATCAGCTACCCAGTTTTGCAAGCCACAGGCCTGCAGATAGGGACATGCTGCACTATTCGTATAGCCTAACTATATCTCGTCTACTACTCTGCTATTTGCACTGTTGCATAACAGATGTACCTTAAGCACACGCCTTGATTGGATAGTAATGTGTACCCTTACCCTGGCTCTGCTGTAATGACAGGGCTGCCATAGCTACCACAGTAACATGTTGCAGGCCTCTAAAGTATTCACACTACCCTCCATTGTGTCCTAGGCTGCAGACCAATCATACCTCCCAACCCCCTATAACAAGGGATCTGGACACAACCATACATAAAGGGGGGGGGCAAAGGCCCATAGATGTATGTTTCACAGTTTACCCCTACAAAGATAGCAAGTTGATAGAATAGCAGCTACTGCATTACCATGCATATTCTGATGGTTATGGTGTGCCACTCACATGTCTCACTCCCCCTTCTGACCTCAACCCACAATGTTTGCCAGTGACCTGCCAGATGACCACACTATGGGACACTGACCAAACAAATCAGGCAAAACTGTGGACATAGTTTATACATCTATACAGTGGACAGCATTTGTACTTACACTCTGCAATGCTGTAGTCTCCACACTTCAGTAATGTCCATCTCAACAACTAAGAAAGAGGCCAAGGCCTACATGAAAGCCTTATATATTGCACTGTGGTGCCATGTCATTGGCTAATGATAGTGTAATAAAGCTGTTTTGGATGCAGTTACAATTATGAGCCACAGATTTGTGTAGAGGCAATTACCTGGTAATGAGCATTACCTACAAAAGACAAGCAACTGCTTATGGGGAGCAGGTCTGTATTTGGATTTACTCACACAGACAGCAAATGTGGAAAGCATTTGCAGAGGAATGCTTTGATAAAAGGAATATATCACTCTACCAGGTATGTACTAGATTTCCCCATAAAAGTATATGCAGATGGGAGGACGGAGGTAAGGAGAATAGGGATTAAAACAGTAGGCTTGTATTAGATTGATGATAATGACATGTCAGTGATACTCTGATGTCTAACACCTACAGGCATGCCTCTCAATTGTCCCTGCTTTGAATCACATCTCAGCTCTGTCCCTATCAATCTTTCCTGCAACAGTTGACTGCTGTAATAAAGATAGTGGATTACATGTAAGACATATAGAGATAATGACTAAGGATGTACACTCCATAACATCAAATGATGTACTATAATTCATCTCCTCTCAGTCTGTCAATGTCACACATAAATGGTACTAAATTTGCAATAGCACTTTGCTTTTGCTGTACTTGTGTTTCCTCCTACTCTATTTTGCTTTTCTTAAAAGTACTCAATTTTATTTATTCTGCTGCATTTATTACTGCTTGGTCATAGCCTGATTAAATTGTAACTGTTATTCTAAGTCTTTTGGTTTAAGCACTTGGACTTCATACAGGCTGTTTTACATTATGAAGGTTTGTGGTCTGCACTGTTGTGGCAGGACAGGCAGCTTACATCCTTCTAAGCTGGGAATTGCTGATTGAATGCTCAGTGTTTGCTATTCTAAAAGTGTATTAGTTCTGGCTTAAGCACTTGGGTTTCAGGCCAGTTATTTTACATTAAGAAGGTTTGTGGTCTGCACTCTTGTGGGAGGAGAGGCTGGATTCTACCCTTCTGAGCTGGGAATTTATGGTCACAGGCTTATTGTGACTGCTTATTTGAACTGTTTCTTTCTGAAATTGGTGCGCCTTGTTGCTGTAGCATAGACCAGCTTCAGGCCTGCTGAATTTAGCTTTGTTTATATAACCTGAGGCACTGATCCAGGCCATCTTTTTTTGGAGAAGGTTCCCCTGCACCCTAGTAAGCAGGAGTGTGCAGTTAGAACTTGTCTGATTGAAGACTGCTGAGCTTTTTTCTGGTTAATTGGGTAATTTGTTTAAATCAGTTTATTTGATTTCTATTGTTTATATATATATATATGTATATATATATATATATATATATATATATATATATATATATATATATATATATATATATTGCACTTTATTCATCTGCTTTTACTGTATTTGTGTTTCTTCCTACTTTATTACTGGAGGCATTGACTACATCTCTGATCTGTAATATATAACAATAATTATCCCTTTTCTGTGCTTCTAAACTGTTTTTTTGAGTTTATCTGCTTTATTTTCTGAAAAAAAAATATATATATACTTGTTTCCTGCCTTTCTAAGCTAGTATAGTCCAGTTTTCAGGTTAGTGCTGAATTCAGGGCTGTGTTACAAATCTTTGTGTTTGCCCATACCTTACTTGGATAGAAGGAAGTTTCTCTGTTCACCTGTGAGAGAGTGGAGCTTTGAGCAGCCTATGTGTCCCTGGAGGAGTGGTTTCAGCCCAGAAATTAGTAGTTTATTGTCCATTTTGGGCTAAATTCTATCTCTTTCATTTCCCTGCTATGAATACCATATTTGCCCGGTTTTGAGAGACGGGCAGCACCGGTTAGCTAGGATAAAACTATTCTCGGCTCCACAAAGTCTCCTCTTCAATTTTTCCCTTGGAACTAGACAAACTTTCAACTTAAGCACTCAAGCCATTCATTTCTCAGCCTGGCACTTGCTCAAAACTTATAGCAAGCACTTATAAACCCTAGCACTAGACCCTCCTGTACTGTACAGAAGGACAAGGCTCTCTATTTGACCTTACCAGCCATCCAGTAAAACAATTCACTGTACCTATCCAGGCATGTCCAAAGGGCAGTTTCAGGTGTACTCTCCAGTCCGACTGGTGAATCTGTGCATTTTGATGCAATGTTACAACTGCCTCATGTACACAGACAACCCCCTCCTCCTACCACCAAACACTAATACATGTGAGAGATGCAGTTATACAGCCAAACTAGAGGTTAAGCTCTCTCAACCCAAGACTGGATCAGACAGTCAAGAGGAGAAGGGAAATACTTGCATCACACCACCAGTCTTACATAGACCCTTTAAACCAGCACCGGCAAAAAACATACATAAATACACAAAAACATACTCAGAGGCTCTAAATAAAAATCTGCAAAACCAACAGAGACCTCCAAAGCAAACATCCAAGCAACCTCCACTCCCCAACACAGACCATGAAACACATACTTTACAAAACCAGTGTGCCATGCAATCACAGCCCTTAAGGCAAAATAACATACCCAACATACTAGTAATAGGTGACTCTATAGTCAGGCACACTGACGTCCCACTCACTAGGCTGAATAAGGAGAAGGTTACTGTTAGCTGCCTGTCGGGTGCCAGGATCTGCCACATAACACAAGCTCTCAGGTCACTCCAGAACAAGTACAAATATGACTCTGTCATTGTCCATGTTGGTGTGAATGACCTGAGCCGTACCTCCCTGGACTACATGAAAAGAGACATGGAAGAACTCTCTGATCATGTAGCCCAGGCCGGTATGACCCTGACCCTAAGCAGCATCCTACCCTCACCAAGGATGATACCACGGTATAAAGAAAAAATTCTTGATTTCAACAATTGGCTAAGTTTCTGGAGTCATTCAAAGGGGATCCAGTGTCTATCCGCCTGGGATGACATGCTTGACAAGACATGCTGCTTCACTAGAGATGGCTTGCACCTGTCACCCTTAGGCTTTTGAATACTTGCCAAGGCTCTTGCCACCCCCATAGTGCCTTTTTAGGCAAGGCTCAAAAGACAAACCCACCACCGTAAATAGCACAAGTAACAAAAAACTGATTAATGCTACTCAATGCCAGAAGTCTAAACCTCAAAATGCATGCACTCAAGGCACTCCTCAGTATGGAGAAAATCGATATATATGCAGTAACAGAAACCTGGTTTAAGGCTCCAGCGAGCACCCCAGCCCTACCAGGCTACAACTCATACCATACATTTTGGCCACAGAACCCAAACCAAAATGCAAAAGGTGGGGGCGTATCCATATTCATCAAGGATACACACTCCTCCAGGTTAGTGGCACAGCACGATGCTTCAGAGAACATCCACATGCAACTAACAATGGGGCAAAACTGCAATTCAAATTGTAGCTTGCTACAAATCACCCACCATATCCCAGGACCTGCACTCCATGTTTCTGGAAACACTGGGAAACATAATGGTCCTACCAAACACCCTAATATTGGTGATTTCAATTACTCAAACATTAACTGGGAGAACTACTCAAGTACTAACTCCCTTGCCCGATTTTTCCTAGAATTTATAAACTCAAATGCCCTGGTTCAACTGGTCAACACTCCCAACAGAGGTGACAACATATTGGACCTGGTCATCAACAACATGGGCAACCGGTGTTCCACACCGGAGGTCAACCCTTCACTGGTTAGATCTGACCATAAACAAATCACCTTGGATATCCATATTCCACCCCCACTCCCGGACAAGAAAGCCACCATGAAAAACTTTTCAAAAGCAAACTTCACGTTACTTAAGACCAAGGTGGAAAGTTTCAAAGCCCCCATGCTGAAGGATAAATCTGTCCAAGCTGCAAAATCCTTTACTAATGCATTCTATGGGCAGCTACAAGAATGCATGGATTGTGCCATCCCAAGCAAAACCAAGACTCACTCCTCCAAGGAAAGGAAACCAGTCTGGTGGACTCCTGCCATAAACAAGCTATGCAATAGAAAGAGGAAACTACTACAGAAAAGAGTAAAATCCCAAGAAGGGAAGACATCCCTGATCAGTATCAGCAAGAAGCTACAATCCTTCATAAAATCATCCAAGGTGAGTTTTGAAAGAAAAATTGCCAAGGACTCCAAAGATAAGCACAAGGCTTTCTTTAGCTATGTCAAGAATCTAAGTGGCAATGCTCAGATCTGCTCGGAGTTAGTGCAGTGTGGCACAAAATACACTGAACCGACCGATATCGCCAACATCCTGGCAGACAGGTTCAGCGCAAACTTCATCCCCCTCTCACCCCCAAACGAGCCCATAACCATACCAGAAGAATGTAGAGTCCCTGAAATCACAGACACTCAGGTTAAAACAGCCCTCTCCAAAGCCAAAACCTCAGCATCAATGGGACTGGATAGTGTCCCAGGCTGCATCCTACACGAGCTCAAAGATGAACTAACCCCTCACCTAAACACACTGGTCAAACTCAGCCTCTCCACAGACTACATACCCATAGAGTGGCGCACAGCAACAGTTATTCTGCTCCACAAAGGTGGAGCCACAACAGACCCTGGGAACTATCAACCTATAAGCCTGACTAGCTTGGTCTGCAAGGCTATGGAGCACATCATCATGGAACTCATTAACAGAGACATTGGGAACGTCCAAACACTGGACCCTACCCAGTTTGGCTTTGTTAAGGGCAGATCATGCCTCCTAAACCTGGTGGACTTCTTTGAGACAGTTACCAAGGCTATAGAAGAGGGAAAGGTGGCACACACAGCCTACCTAGACCTCCCTAAGGTCATCAACACCATTACCCATTCTGGTATTATAGACAAGCTCACCAGCCTGAACATAAACCCCTACGTCACAAGATGGGTTGCCAAGTGGCTCACGGACAGAACCCACATGGTGACAGTTGCAGGAGCTAGGTCCGTCTCTAAACTGGTTATAAGTGGTGTTCCCCAGGGCACAGTCCTAGGACCCTTCCTGTTTGGCATATACTTCTCAGAGGTACAAGCTAGTACAGGAGGACTATGGCTGACCAAGTTCGCAGGTGACTGCAAACTAGGGGCTATAATTGACACTCCGGCTGACACAGACATCCTCCAAAAGGGTCTCACTGAGACAGATACCTGGTGTCGAAATCATGGACTCAAGCTAAATGCCAAAAGGTGCATAGTCATCCCCTTTGGAAAAAACAAAGTACCCACAAACTACCACATAGGTGGCAGTCCCTTAAATACAGAAGACGTAATAAGTGAACTGGGGACCCAAGTAGATAGTAATCTCACCTTTGAAAATCACATTGCCAAAATGGTTAGAAAATCCTTCTACATGGCCCACCTAATCACAAAAGGGTTTGCATCCAGATCAAAAGAGGTCATTGGGCCCCTCTACTCATCACTCATCAGACCCATCTTAGAGTACAACGCCCCATTTGGGAAGTACCTTACAAGACACCTGCAACAGCTGGAAAGACCACAGAAGTACCTCACCAAGAGGATCAATGGCCTCAAACAGATGCCCTATGCAGCTCGACTGAAGAAACTCCAGTTGTACTTGGTTGCATACCGCTTACTCAGAGGTGATCACTGCCTGACATACAAAGGCCATGCCCAACCCAGAATTGATGGACATGCTCCACCTAGAGAAAACCTTATCCCATCGAGCCACACACTCTAGGGATCTAAACCTCACCACAACAATAAATAGGACATGCTGGAGGGATAGATTCCTGTTCCAGAGACTTCCAATGCTTTGGAACAAGATCCCAATTTACATTAGGCAGAGCTCCTCGCTAACACTCTTCAAAAGAAACCTTGACGAGTGGATGGGAAACAGAAAGTATACCTCGGGGATCACTTCAGTGGCTCTGCTAGACAGAGGCACAGGGAATTAATCTAAGGGGACAGCGAAAGCCAACACATTCTGGCTAGGCTTATAAATGTCTTCGGGCAGATAGCCTAGTACCCACTTATGAACCTATGAACATTGTACAAGTGTCCCTGAATGTCCCTGTTGTACTCTGGCTAAGTCTCTGTTTTGTGGACATCCATCCTTGTCTGTCTGAGAGCTATGCTTAACATACCTCTCAACCTCCTACAGTAAGAAATCAGGGCAAAGCCATATGCAGTGGGGGGGGGGGGCAATGGCCCAAACTCAGTGACAGAGCATACAGTACATAGTGGCCATACAAAGTAAGAATGTGATTAAAGTGACAGATATTACTATAGCATAAGTGTTGTCTGAGGGGTCTGATGAGTGATAGATTCTGTGTCAGTTTTCTGACAGCAACCAACAATCAGTGGACAACCATTTGTTAGACATGCACATGATTGTGCAAAAAGGATCACAGCTGCGAGCCAAACATGGTGACATTCGGCAAACATCTGCATAGTTGAGAGTATGATGCCTACAGGGAACATATATGACAGCAGGTTTACATTGCTGTCTGTCATTGTGGCACACTGGTGTGGCTGGACTATCCCCATATAGTTGTTGGAATAGCACACTGCTAGTTGTCTATCAATGTCTGTGTCACATATTAGTGTGGATTTGCCCATAGGGGACACACCACAGTACACTGCAGTGATGGCTGTAGAGACATACAGCAGAATCTGTCACCTCACACAGGGATATTACCCAGTAGTGCAACTATCTTGGTGATAGACATGTAGTGTGTCACCAAACTGTGGGGTGTGATGTGTGAGGTGCAGTGGATAGTGCAGGCCATTATGGGTGTGTATAGTCTGTACATAGTGGACATCCACGTATCTGGTCTTGTAATGTGTTCCCCTCTTGTTGTCTTGCAGGAACAATGTATCAAAGGAGACATCCTCCATTTTGATCTGCAGAAAATGACACTATACTGGATGCCCTCAGACTCAACCATCATATCCTGCTGTCAAGGGATCACCACAATCATGAACATCAGGCAGCATTGTGGGCTGACCTTGTGAGGGCTGTTAATGATATTGGCCAACAGGACAGGACCTATGAGCAGCTTCAACACCGGGCCACAGACATGGTCAATGCCACACGTCAAAGGGCAGCTGCTGTTGCAGGTATCATGCTGCCACTGGTGAAGGTCCTGCAACAGAACAACCACTCTCAGCCACAGAAGAATTCTTGTCAAACCTAAGATCCATCCACAGTTCACAGCCAACCACCACACCATACATGCTGGAGGTGGGTGCCACAGCGTCCACATCAGAGGAGCATCCAGGTAAGCTTACTGTGTTCACCAGTATAATACATTAGCAGTCATTGAGGGAGGCTTTACAGACCAGTACATGGGTGTCAGGTCTATCTGCATTGGAGGAACGGGGGAGTTAGCTTTTACCCACAGTTGTGGACACTTACTCAGAATGTCATCAATATAGTCAGTATCAAATTAGCTACTGTACATGTGGATATACACACATATTACCATGTAGCACTGCAACATTTGGTGTTTTTGACAATTACTTACCCTCACCTTTTCACAGGTATGTCAGGTATGGCCAGAGTTCATGGTCCTGTACCTGGTAAGTGTGATACTGTTGTTTTCCCAGATCAGATATACCCTATGAATGTTAAGGGCTGCCATTTTGCCTTTTGCACAACTGTTGTGCTTAGCTAGAATAGAATAATTGTATGTTCTATTTTGGAGCAGTTAACTACAGTGCATAGCCTAGGGAATGACAGGTGTGTATTTGTACAAACATTAACATGTTTGCACTTATATTTATGAGCAACTAAGCAACCTGCTATACTTGAGGCAGTTACTCCAAGATGCCCATGTGAACACAATAGGGAGAAGCTGCATACCTGAGTCAGTGCTGCTACACCTGGCATATCATTGTCAACATAGGTGTACTGGGTTTTATGTGCAGTTCTGTCACATACACTGTCATATTGCACACAGTCACTATGCCCACACATACCCAGTCACCAGAGGCCACAGATATTGGACAGCCAGAGGGTGGTGACATAGTACAGGACAGTGTGAGAACTATGGCATCAGTGAGTGTAGACACTGGCCATAGCAGAGAGCTGGTGAGGTCCCACACAGGCAGATTGACAGGGGTGCTCGATGGAGGACTGCTGCCTATCCACTTACTTTTGCAAGTGTCACATCGCAGGTGACTCACGGCATGTTTAGGGCTGTCATAGAGGCACAGACATGAGCTGAACACAACACCAGATGGATGCATAGGGTTATGGATGCAGCACAGTCTGACATCTGTGACTGCCTCCACCCCATTGGTGATGCCATGGACCATTTCACTGATGTAGTGGTAAGACGCTGGGCTCAGGCAGTGTCTGTCTTTGAGCACATATAGTCTGTGCTGGAACATTTAGTTGTGGTTGGGCATCGAACACATCGACTTAGGGCAGTAGCACCATCTGCTGGGAGTCCACATGGTCATGCACACACATGTTCCCGTAGTGGCAGTACCTCCAGCGCTACAGAGGGAGGTGTGCTGTCCACACCCATGACATTGCAGGCGATGGGTACATGGTCTTGGGTGGTCCCAAGGGTGACACAGGCACAGAAAACAGCAATCACCATCATGTACTAGCACCACATTTGACCTTTGGCATGGTGCTGCTAGTGCTACTCATGGAGAAGCCAGTTCCTGTGTTCATGACCTGAGATAGTGAACTGTCCACTCTACTATAAATGGTTTACAGCTGTCCAACATATGCATGTGCAAGGCTAGCAATAAGCTTGACTGTGTACACACACACACTCCAACACCACTGTCACATGCAGGTCACCTACAGACATACACAGCACCTCTCCATGGCCCATGTAACCAGAACTCTTTCCTGACTCACACACTTTCTGTAAACTATTTGGCACAGCTAGGCCTCTGGCAGTCCCAGCACACCTTGTGCATGTGATGATACCTCTGCCACAATTGTTGTGGGCCATGACAGGTACTGTATGCTGGTACTGTATGCTGGCATTTGTCAGGACTACACATCACACATTGTGCATCTTTGTTGCCTGATGGTACACTAGCGGTAGTGTTACAGAATGACAGTTGTGTCTTGGATCTGTGTATGTTTTTGTCCCATGAATCTGAGTGGTGCAACTATGGACACATGGCAGCAATACAGCAGCGCAGGATGGCAAGGCAGCACAGCAGAGATATGACATCATCTAGGAATGCCAGTATATGTGCATTGCTCCCTAGGTGCATATGTGTAGAACATTGTGTCAGGGACAATGGGGACAGTCAGCGTCATCAGGCTTTCATACCCTGTGGCACACTGTACTACCCTTTATACATGTCACCTGTGTAGTCTGCATGTACAACTGTAGATGGTGGTGGGCATTAATTACGCTAATGTACAGGAGGACAATTTAGGGGTAGCGGCTAGTCACAGGGCCATAAAATGCATAACTAATGTGCAGGGGTAGGCCATGTGGGCATGTCCCTAGTGTTATCAGGGGACATATTTACACATGCACACACACACACACACACACACACACACACACACACACACACACACACACATTGGATACTGTAGGATTAGAACTCCTGTTTATCTAATATTACACATTATAGTTCACAGCACTTATTGCATGCACCACACTGTTTATCTGACAATACATTTTTAGCCAGTGCTTGTAAGGTGGATGACATCAGCAGGCCTTGTAACGGAGGCCAGTGTTGAGGCCAGCTGCTTGTCAGTGGCCATTAATTGCATAACCATTGTACAGAGATAGCCTATAGGGACTTATCTGACATGCTGCATGGGGATATATTTACACACGCACACACACACACACACACACACACACACACACACACACACACACACACACACATGCACACATACACATTTATCTGATAATACAATGTCAGCTAGTGCACTTAAGGTGGATGACAGAAGCAGGCCTTGTAAAGTAGGTCGGTGTAGAGGCCAACAGGTAGTCATAGGGCCTTGTAAGGGAGGCCAGTATAGAGGCCATCAGGTAGTCACAGGGTCTTCAAATGTATAACCATTGCACAGAGATAGGCATTTCTGTACTGCTGCAAAGAAAAATATTTACACACACACACACACAAACACACACACACACACACACACACACACACACACACACACACACACACACACACACACACACACACACACACACACACAGAGGTATCTGTTGTGAGATTGGAACCCCCACCTATCTAGACATTATAGCTTACAGTACATATCACATGCGCCATATGGTTTAGCTGCTATTTGATAATCAGTCAGTACTCTTAGGGTGGATAACATTTGCAGGCCTTGTAGAGGATGGAAGTCAGAGGCCAGCAGCCAGTCATAGGGTCATAAAATGTATACCATTGCACAGAGCTAGCCCATACTAGTATTACACACTACAGCTTACAGTACCTATTGCAAATGCTACAGGTTATGTCTGTTGTATATGTTGATGCAGGCACAGTACTTGTGGAGTATGCAAAGTGGACTTGTGTTAGACAGCATGTGTGGCCTGCAGAGTGATACCTCTTGATACTGTTATTGTATCTAGTGCCCTAGGGATGGGATACCTGGTAATATCCCTGCTATGTGTATATGTGTGCATACTTACCAGTCTGGCCATATGTTGCTGTTTGCAGTTTAATAAGCAGACATGTGGCCAGGGACAATATGGCCTGTCCAAGGACTGCTTTGCACCCATTGTACATTACACCACCTATGTAGCTATGTCTGTCTGCTGGGTGACAGCCCACAGGCTCAGGGGTTTGTGGGTGAGTAGATTATGCACTGATGTGGCCTTGGTCTGGTGCCTTTGGACAGCTGTTGTGATGTATATGTACAGATAACCCCAGCATTCAGGGGTATGTGGAAACATTTGTACCTCCCCACCCAAATCTATATCAATGTGTATAACAGGGTTGTCTCCAAAAATGCACTGGCTTCTCTGTTCTGTAAAAATTGTCAGCTTGATTTGCCGGTTCAACTCCCTGTTATTTCTCTTAGCCATATTTAAATATAACAAATTGAGCTGAGGGCTGTACATTCCATCTTTTAAGCCAATTATCCTGAAATGCTCAATACAAGAACTAACCTGTAAATATTATTTATCCCTCTGCAGTATTTTTATATAGCAGTGCAGCTTCTGAAGCTCACTTTCATACTATTTGAGATTTAACAATTTAAGCCATAGTTCCATCTTATTGTATGGTTGCTCAACAAAGTAATATTTTATTTTATTCCTTCTATCTGTTCACAGGCAGCAGACATTTATGATTATTGAAACTTTTATTGGTAACATTTTTCAAAAGATGGCCTCCTATCTGAGAAACACCTAAAAGAGAATATTCAGTAAGTTAATGTAAGTAAACTTTGGATCAAAATGAATATTTTTTTATGACAGGATTAATGGATACACTGAACAAAGAGTCAAATGATGAGATGAATACAATTTGAAAAAACAATAAAATACAGGTAATATGGTACATGACTAAGTTTTAGCTTATTATCGGGTATAAGTCTAAAAGATTCAAGGCAGAGCTAATGAGGTCATCCTGTAAGATGCTATACTACCTATGCTCTTCTGAAGTCAGAACTACCAAATATGCACGAGACATTGAGTTGAGAGAAGACTTGACATATGGCAGTGCAGTAGTTATTGTCACCTCACAGCAAGAGGTTCTCCCATTCAATTCTTGGCTGAGGAGGTGGCTTATGTGCAGAATTTGCATGCCATCCCTGCATTTGTGTGGGCTTCCTTCGGGTGCTCCAGTTTCCTCCCACATTCCAAAGACATGTGTCTGGAGCATTTCTCTCCAGGGCTCTGCTGAAATGGGCTCTGTCCCGTTGGACTTTCCCAGAAAACAAATGTTAAAAAAATAAATGCCAAAATCCTCTAATTCTATATACAAAATGTGTAGTGCTATACAAATCCCTCTGAATATTATGGTATGACATTATGTGTTATGAAAGCACCTTGCATATGCAGTGTATAACATGCATATAGCTAACTTAAATCTGACACTGACTGAAGTTAGTTGCATGCTTGGTATATGGAAGGGATACTGTAGATTTGTGGAGGAGAGCTTCCATAATAGACCACAGGGTACCATGTTGCAGGTGGTAGTTAGAAATGGCATCCAGGGGAATTGATGGCCATAAGGAAGAAAAGACCATACAGCACTTGCTTGCTCATGTGCAAGTGCACATACACACTTTTGCATTTTTGGTTTGACCGGGAGGGGCAATGTATGGTCATCATAGCCACTACTGTGCAACATCAGCTACAACAATGGATGAAGGAGTGCATTAATATTCACTGCAGGGGTTGCATTACACCAGAGCTTACATTGGGGACTACATAATATACTATGGGTTTTGTTTTCTTATTTCTGTAGACACCTATGTATAATTTTATTCAAGCTTTATGCTTGTGGATGCTAAGGAAAACTGATAATATGGTTGCACATGTGATGGGCACGAGTCACACTTGGTAATTCAAACAAATCATCATTGTATTAAGTGCACAAATAAAAAGTCCTTATGCTTATGCTAATGCACACTTTCTGTTTAAGAACTCTAACTTGAAATTCTGAAACATTATTGCTGTATACACATAATTATTATTTATAGCACAAGTAACCAGTGTGCTTACACATAGTTACTTTACAGAGGAAATAACATTTGTATATGAAATGATTTAACTATCTCTAATGTAAGTAATTACTATAATACTGCATGGTTTATCTGTACTGAAACATAACAGAGCCGCATTCAGATAGATCTGTACATTTTCCCTTTGAAATTAATATTACCTTTCCACACAAGAGAGAAGGTAAATTACATTTAAATTGCTGTTCAGCAGAATGATATATTTAAATACACTTAGGGCTGGATTCACGAAGGCTTGCACGGAGTCTAAGAGTAGAGTAAGACTCCATGCAGCCAACATGTCTATGGAGCGATCCATGAACAGCTGGCAGGGGCGTGCAAGAGAGCTCCTAAAACTCCTCTTACACGGATAGGGCTAGGTTATGTAAATTACCTCATTTGCTGCTGAAAGTTTTGCAAATGAGGTAAATTTGCAATTCAGGAAACCCTAACCTGTCCGAGTAAGAGTAGTGTTATTTGCAGAAATGTACTCCATTGACAACTGAGTACAGTTCTGCAAATAGCAAAACAGTGCCATGACAGCTCCAAAAAAAGGCTGCATCCAGTCAAGGAAGCATGGCAATGGCCAAAATTACGGCCATTGGCAATGTTCACCAATGCAAAATTAAAATAAAATATTTTTTTTATCCCGATCGCCGATGTTTAAGCATAGCGCAGCGCCACGCAAATGTGCTGTGCTCTAAAAAACAGAAAACCAATAATTAAAATCCACAAATGTGGATTTTATAGTAATCCCTAATATACAATGCAAGGGAATGGCAGTCCGAAGACAACATGGCTACCAAATAGAGGTTGCTAAGGGGGGAAGCTCAGTCTAAGAGATGTAACCAAGCATTAGAAGGCAATCCTATGCAAATGAGGGTAAGGATAGTGAATCCCAAGTTTACATAGCAAAAGAGCAGTCAGTGGAGTGTAGGAGTAGGATAAGGGGAATATCAGAGTAGAAGATAGGTGACATAATGAGGGGGGTATGTCTGAAAGAAATGAAGCTCATTGGAGTAGAGTGGCATGTGTCTGCTGTCAGTTACTCATCACTGGAAGAGGTGTGTCAACAGGTACCCTAGCTAAAGGCAAGAAATTGAAGATGTATGCCATGAACAACACTAAAGTTTCTTGTAGAAGTGCCTGCAATGTGTATGCATGCGTGTGCAAGCCTGTAAAACTGAGTAAGCCTGTGTGCGCGTGTGTGCACCTGTGTGCACGCATTTAAGCTGGAGTAAGCAAGTGTAAGGTTGTTGAAACCCGTGTAAGTGCGTTTGCACCTGTGTGCATGCGTTTTAGCAAGAATAAGCAAGTTTTAGTCGGTGTACGCATGTGTGCGTGCGTGTGAGCTGGTGTGCGCATGTTTGCGCTTGTGTGCGCAGTGCTGCCCCCCCTGAGGAAACAGAAAGGGAAAAGGAAGCACAACAAATAGTAGGAAGTTAACCAGGGAGTACTAGCAGAGCTGGCAGGTGAAAACAATCAGAATCAGGCAATTACACAGGCAGTACACTAGCCCAGCCCAGCACTTAAAACTCAGCAAACAACTTTTCACTATGTTTTTCTCAGAGACACTGCAACACTGCAATAAGCTAATAGAAGTGAAAACTGAAAAAGCTTTACTGAGACAAAGAAATGTTAGCGGCTGTCATTGCTGTTATAAGGCGACATATGCAACATGCTGAGGGTGGTGACAATGCGAATGCTGCTGAGCAACCCACAGTGAGGAGACGGAGAAGAGTGTACAGGCCCAGGGTAACCTACCAGGGGCTACATGAGCTGGAGATAGTGGAGCACTATAGAGTGGCCAGAGACCTCATGCAGCAAATTGTTGAGCTGTGCAGGCCACGCCTCACACACAGAACCAACAGAGGGGAACCCATCCCAGTGAAAACCAAGGTATGTGTTGGCCTAAGAATACTAGCAACAGGTACCTTCCAGAGACCAACTGGTGATATGATGGGGATTTCACAGACATCAGCATCCAGGGTACTGCACCAGTTCCTGAATGCCATGTCAGCACATGTCGGTGATCATGTATATTTATCCAATTCCCGTGAGGTATTGGCCAGCAATATGCGTCTCTTCCAGCAAATAGCGGAATACCCTGAGGTAGTGGGTGCAATAGACTGCATGCACATATGCATAAAAGCACCAGCTGGTGAGCAGGGTAGGGTCTACTATAACTGCAAGGGTTTCCCCTCCATCAACTGCCTGGTCGTGTATGATGCCCAGGGCATAATAATGAATGTGTGTGCTGGCTGCCCTGGAAGCTACCATGACTCCCATATCTGGCATCTGACACAGCTGTGCCAGACATTTGCCAGTGGGGACATCCCTCATGGTCACCCAGTGGGGGATGCTGGATATGCACTCGAGCCGTGGCTGATGACACCCATCAGAAATGCACACACATCTGAACAGGAATGCCATAATGAGGCACACGCAGAAACACGAAATGTAATCGAGCATGTGTTTGGGCTGTTCAAGTCACGGTTCCGGTGCCTGGACACATCTGGTGGAGCCTTGCAGTACTCACCAACTACATGTACCCAAATAGTCATGATATGTGCTATGCTACATAATATGATCCTGTGAAAAAAGCTGCAGCAGGAGCAGCATAGGGCTGTGCCAAACAGCCCTCCACCATTACCAAGGCTATCACAGGCAGAGTGTGACTCGGAGGAGGAACAACCTGAGCCTGCCCCAGTAGGCAGAAGGGTGCATGCCCAGTATGCTTTGGCCTTGGCAAAGAGGCAATGCATAGCATATACACTGGCTCAGTAGGAACCCTGGAAATGATACCTCTCTCTGACTCACACATATAGTAAAAGGGATGCCTAACTTGACACTACCTGTTAACAAACATGTATAGGGAGTGTAATATGTGCATTCGACATAGGCAGCCCTGCAGCACCAGCTGAGGCATGATTGCCATGTATTAAGCAATATAAAGCAGTACTAAACAGCTCTTACCACTATTTAGTATATGTAAACAAAATTGCACACACTAATTAGCACAACTTTTGGCAATGTTGAGCAATATTGGGCACCGTTCAGCAATGTTGGTTAACATTGAGCAATGTTGTGCAATTTTGGTCAAAGTTGGGCATAGTTCAGCAAAAGCAGGTAAACATGGTCATATTTGCTTCACTGTTCCTGAAGCAGTCTGTTCTGCCCAGTATGAAAATATGAAGCAGTGACAGTCCTCGAACCCAGGATACTGTGCACTATAGTCATAGTACTGAACCACTAAACCATGACAGTGGTCAGCTTGCATGAAGAAATGTTGATAAGTCTATGCAAAGTATCTCATGGAAACCCTGCAGGCATAGCATAATCCCTGTCGAGTTAAGACACAAAGGTAAGCCCTGCAGTAAGAATAGAACCTGATTTTCAACACACATATAGTATAAATGTTAATATTGGTAATGTTCACACACATCAACAAATGTAGTGGACCTCAGACAGCAACATACTGAAAGGTCACACTGGGCATGCTCACACACTTGAATAAATGAGACAAATGTCAGGCAACAAAACACTGAAAGGCCGAACTGGGCATGCTCACACAATTAGGCCATGTCTGAGTACAGCAGTGGGCCACACATATCTGGCAGTTGCATCTGTTAACCCAGGAACCTCTCACTCTTCACCAATCTGCCTTGTGCACACAGTTATATGACAACAGACACATATATAATATAGTGGAACCCTGTCATAATCAAATATGTTCTGCAGATACTTAGGTTGTTCATAGAAAGTGGGAAAGCAAAGAAGAAAGAAAACTTGCAATCAGTATCATCAATAAACAATGTGCATCCCGAACATTATCATAGGTTCAGAGGTTGATACTAGGCTATCTGCCCTAGGGCATGTATAAGCCTAGCCAGAGTGTGTTTGGCTTTCGCAACCCTGTTAGATTAGTAGACTGTGCCTGTGAATAGTAGGTCACACAAGATAGCCCACTTATGTTTAGTTTATTGTGCCTCTGTCTAGCAGGGACCCGGAAGATATCCCAGGGCTAAACATACGATCACCCATCCACTTGTCAAGATGTCTCCTGTAGGTGGTCAGTTGGGGTCTCTGTGTATGCGGGACTGGGATCTCATTTCAGAGTGAGTGGAGCCTCTGGGATAGGAATCTGCCCCTCCAGCATGTCCTATTAATATCAGTGCTGATGTTTCCATCCCTGGAGCGTGTAGCTCTAAGGGACTTGGATATCCTGAGGAGGAGCCTGTCCATTAATTCTTGGATGGACATGGCTTTAAACAACAGGCACAGATTGCATCTGAGTAGGCAGTAAGCGAATGAGTAGAGCTGGTGTTACTATAGCCAAACTGCACAGGGCATCTGTGTGAGTCCCTAGATCTACTTGGTGAGGTACTTTTGTGGCCATTACAGTTGCTGCAGGTGTTGAGTAAGGTACATCTGAAATGGGGCATTGTATCCAAGCATGGGCCTGATGAGTATAGGGGCACTATGGCCCCACTTGATCTAGATGTGAAACCTTATGGGATAAGGTGGGCTATATAGAAGGTCTGTCTAATCACATTGGCAACGTGATTGTCAAAGGCGAGAGTACTAACTGCTCATGTCCCCAAATCCCTAATAACTCCCACCGTATGTGATGGATTATCACCTATGTGGTAATGTTTGGGCATGTTGTTATTCCCAAAGGGGATGACTATGCATCTAATGGGAATTAGCTGTAGGCCATGGCTCTGGCACCAGTTATCCATCTCTGTGAGTCCCTTTTTGAGGATGCTTGTGCCAGCTGGAGAGTTGATTATGGCACCCAGTTCGCAGTCATCTGCAAACATGGTCAGCCATATTCCTCCTGTGTTAGCCTGTACATCTGAGAAATATATACTGAACAAGAGAGGTCCCAGGACTGAGCCTTGTGGGATGCCATGTGTAACTGGTGTATAGTCAGACATGGCACTTGCAATACTGACCAGGTGGGTGCTATCCATGATCCAGTTAGCAATCCATCTTGTGACATATGTGTCGATATCGAAGCCAGTGAGCTTATGTATAATGCCCGAGGGGGGTATTGTGTTGAACTGTTTTGCGAGCTCCAGGTAGGCTGTGTGGACAACCTTCTCTACATCTATGGACCTGGTAACTATTTAAAGACTTCAAACAGGTTCAAGAGGCAAGATCTGCCCACAACAAAGCCGAATTGTGTAGGATACAGTGTCTGTAGGTTCCCGATGTCTATGTGTATGGGTTCCATGATGATACGCTCCATAGCTTTGCAGACCAGGCTAGTTAGGCTTATAGGGCGATACTGTCCAGGGTCCCTTGTGGCACCACCTCTGTGGAGTCGGAACACTGTTGCTGTATGCCATTCCTTGGGTACATATCCTGTAGTAACTCTGATATTGAACAGTGACTTAATGTGAGTGTTAAGTTCATCAAGAAGCTTGTGTAAGACGCAGGCCGGGACACTGTCCTGTCCCATTGATGCTGTGTTGTCTGCTTTGGAGAGGGGAGCACTCACTTGTTCATCTGTGATGTCAGGGAGGCTACACCCTGTTGGGATGGACATTTACACTTTAGGGGGGATGGAGGGGAAACAATTGCACTGAACCTGTTTGCCAGGATGTTGGCAATGTCAGTTGGTTCAGTGCATGTTTTGTCATTATGCAGTAACTCAAAGCATATCTGGGAGTTTCCACCCAGGTTCCTTACATAACTAAAGAAGGCCTTGTGATTGTCTTTAGTGTCTGTTGCAAGTGTCCATTAGAAGCGGGCCTTAGATTAATTAATCAGTGATCGTAGCTTTTTGCTAGTGCTGATCAGAGATGCCTTCCCTTTTTGGGATTGTGCTCTATCATGTAGTAGCCTCCTCCTTTCGTTGTATAGCTTATCAATGGCCGTGGTCCACCAGACAGGTCACCTGCCTTTGGAGGAGTGAGTCTTGTTGTTATTTGGGATAGCATGATCCATGCATTCTAGTAGGTGTCCATAGATTGTGTTTGTAAAGGATTCAGTGGTCTGAGCCGTATTTACCACTGTCCCAGGGTCTTTGACAGATATCACCTCGGTTTGTAGAAGTGTGACATTTGCTTTTGAGAAGTTCTTCACTGAGATTACCTAGGATGGGGGTGTGGATGGGATATGTATGTCCAGTGAGATAAATGTATGGTCTGACCTTACCAATGAGGGGTATACCTCTAGTGTGGAACATAGAGTCCCCATGTTGGTGATGATCATGTCCCACATGTTTTCTCCTCTTGTGGATGTGGTGACCAGTTGTGCCATTGCATTTGAGTCTACAAATCCTAGCAACCATTGTGCGAGGGTGTTGGTGCTTTAGTAGTATTCCCAGTCAATGTTTGTGTATTTGAAGTCACCCGATATAATGGAGTTTGGAGAGACCATCATATGCTCCAGTGTTCCCAGGAATACCGAGTGGTGTTCTTGAGTTCGGGAGGGTGGTCTGCAGCAGTCTACAAACTGAAATACAGTTTGGGCCACTGTTAGTTGCACATGTATGGTCTCCGATGCTTCATGCAGTGCTACTAACCTGGAGGTGTGTGCATGTGTGATGTATATGGATACTCCCCCTATTTTAGTTGGCCAGTCCGAGTCTTGTGTCCGAAAAGCATGGTATGAAGTAAAACCTGGTAGTGCTGGTGTGCTTTTGGGAGCCTGAACCAGGTGTCTGCTACTGCACAGATATCGACAGTCTCCATACTGAGGAGAGTCCTGAGTATGTGCATTCTGAGGGTTAGACATCTGTTATTGAGCAGCATTACCCTTAGTTTCTTTTACCTTGTAACGTCTATGGAGGTTATTTTGTCTTCTGAGCCTCGCTTAGAAAAGCCACTATGGGGGTGGCAAGAGCCTTAGCCAGTATTTGAAAGCCTAGGGGTGACAGGTGCAAGCCGTCCATAGCAAAGCAATGTGGCATGTCGAGCATGTCATCCCAGGCTGACAGACACTGGATCCCCTTTGAATGACACCAATATGTTAGCCAACTGTTAAAAGTGATCAGTTTGTCTGTATACTGTGTCATCATTCTTAGTGAGGGTAAGATGCTACACAAGGTCAGGGTCGTACTGGCCTGGGCTACATGATCAGAGAGCTCCTCTATGTCTCTTGTCATGTAGTCCAGGGAGGAATGTCTGAGGGTTTTCACACCAGCATGGACAATGATGGAGCCATATTTGTACTTGCTTTGGAGTGACCTGAGTGCATGTGTTATGTGGCAGATCCTGGCAACTGACAGACAGCTCTAAGTGACCTTCTCCTTGTTCAGCCTGGTGAGTGGGACGTCAGTGTGTCTGACAATAAGAGTCACCTATTACAAGTGTATCAGGTGTGTTGTTTAGCCCTAAGGGCAGTGACTGTGTGTCACACTGACTTTGTGAACTAAGTGATATGTGGGTATTGTTGTGGGGTAGCAGTTGTTTGGGTGTCTGCTTTTGATGTCTCTGCTGCTTAGGCAGAGTTTATTTAGAGCCTCCGAGTATGTTTTTGTGTGGTAATGTATTTAGTTTGCTGTCGCTATAGGTCTATGTGAGACTGGATTTGTGGTGTGTGTGGTTGCCTTCACCACCTGATAGACTGTGTCAGTCACAGGTCGAGAGAGCTCAGCCTCCTGTTTGTCTATATAGTTGCATCTCTCACATATATCTGAGTTTGTTGGGAGGAGGACAGGGTTGTCTGTGTACATAAGGCAGTTGTAACATTGCATCAAAATTCCAATATGCACCAGCTGGACTGGAGAGTACACACGAAATCGACCATTGGACATGCCAGGATATTATGATGACATACTCTGTTGACTGATCACAAAGGATCAGTAGTGTGTTAGGTGTGTAAAAGACTATAATAGGGGTTTAGTTGTCAGGTTTGTCGGTGTTTTGGAAAGATTATCTGTGAAGGAGTACAGACAGAACCATGACACCTCCTTCAGCTATGTCATAAATAGCAATGTACACTCATATATGTCCTGAGTCAGGGTCAACTGTACCTGACTGACAATGCCAACACCCTGTCAGACAGGCCCATACATACATACCCACCTCCCACTGACAAAAGGCCCTATCATCATACCAGGAGATATCACATGTAGAATGGGTAAACAGCTCCTCCCAAAGCCGAATGAATGGCATCACTTGGATAACATTGTTTCCCCATATGTGTCATAAGTGAACTACAGAACAAACAGACCCTGCACCTGAACAGTCTGTTGAGCCTCACCCTCTCTACAGGATCTTAAACTGTTGAATGTGTTACAGCAACATATGGCACACCCCAAAAGTGTTGGTGCACAACAGACCATGGGAACTATAGTCCTATATGCCTAGGAAGTCTGAACTGCTAGGCCGTGGAGTCCATCATGATTGCAGTCAGAAACAGAGCTATTGGAAGCCGACAAACACACAACCCAACCAACTGTGGTATGTTAATGGGCAGATCATGTTTCTCAAACCTGCTAGACTGTTTTCAAGGCAGCCACCCAGGACATACATCACTGAAAGGAGCTACACACGTCCCACATAGACTTTGAATAGCCCTTTATCAACATCCCAGACACACGTCGTATAAAAAAAAAACAACAATCTGTGCATAAATATGTATTGTCATATGAAGGAATGGCAATTTGTCCACAGATAGATCACACAAGCTAAGAATTGTGGAGTCCTGTTCAAGCTATTCACATCTGCTGACCCACATGGTTCATTCCTGGGATTGCATAAAACAAAGTGCACACACATTACCATGTCCAGTCTGATGATGTTAGCATCCTACAAATATAGCAGGAGAAAAGAAACCACACAGTAAAACATATAGCGTGTCATGTTAATGCGTATCGCTCTAGTATCATAACATAGTTAAGTAGGGGGTCTGGATCTTGCTATGTGTGTGTGTGATTCCCTTTGAGAGGAGTGGCCTTTTTGGAGACTGTGAAAACACATTAAAAGAGGTGAATTGCTCTTTGGCAAGTCTGATGATGTCAGTATCCCACAAATACAACAGTGAAAAGAAAAGCTCCCAGTAAAGCATATAGCACATCGTGTTAATGTATATCTCTCTAGTATCATAACATAGTTAGATAGGGGTTTGAATCCTGCAATTGCTGTGTGTGTGATTCCCTTTGAGAGGAGTGGCCTTTTTGGAGACTGTGAAAACAGATTAAAAGAGGTGAATTCCTCTTTGGCAAGTATGATGATGTCAGTATCCCACAAATACAGCAGTGGAAATCAAAACTCCCAATAAAGCATATAGCGCGTCATGTTAATTCATATCTCTTTAATATCATAACATAGGTAGGGGTTTGAATTCTGCAATTGCTGAGTGTGTGTGTGTGTGTGTGTGTGTGTGTGTGTGTGTGTGTGTGTGTGTGTGTGCGTGATTTCCTTTGAGAGGAGTGGCCTTTTTGGAGACTATGAAAACACATTAAAAGAGGTGAATTCCTCTTTGGCAAGTCTGATGATGTCAGTATCCCACAAATACAGCAGTGGAAATAAAAGCTCCCAATAATGCATCTAGCATGTTGTGTTACTGCGTATCTCTTTAGTATCATAACATAGTTAGGTAAGGGTTTGAATCCTGCAATTGCTGTGTGTGATTTCCTTTGAGAGGAGTGGCCTTTTTGGAGACTGTGAAAACACATTAAAAAAGGTGAATTCCTCTTTGGCAAGTCTGATGATGTCAGTATCCCACAAATACAGCAGTGGAAATGAAAGTGTACAATAAAGTATATAGCACATCGTAGTAATGCGCATTTCTCTAGTATCATAAAATAGTTAGGTAGGGGTTTGAATCCTGCAATTGCTGAGTGTGTTTGTGGGGAGGTGTATGTGTGTGTGTCATTTCCTATGAGAGGTGTGGCCTTTCTGGAGACTGTGAAAACATATTAAAAGAGGTAAATTCCTCTTTGGCAGGTTTGATGATGTCAGTATCCCACAAATACAGCAGTGGAAATGAAAGCTCCCAGTAAAGCATATAGTGCATCATGGTAATGCATAGCTCTTTAGTATCATAACATAGTTAAGTAGGGGTTTGAATCCTGCAATTGCTGAGTGTGTGTATGACCCTATTGACTAATGTGTTGTGGGTTTTGCTTTTACTACTGTATGACATATCAATAAAACAACAGTATGTGCATTGCACACTTCGGGTATCTGTGTGGCAAATACACATATGTACATGTGACCTCAATTGGTAACTGTGTGGCCAAGACATATATGTACATGTGACCTCAATAACTACATAAGTGTGAAGCCTGCTTTCAACACGAATACATCTGTTACCATTGACAGTTGGTGCTGCTGCTTCTCAGACCGTGGGTCACATATGTATGTATGTGACAAGTCCAACCACTGTAGTGATCTGTGCCCTAGGTCATCTGTGTCACACACACACATGACAGTTTCTATAGAATAGTGTGAGTGAGGGTTTATGCCTGGGGCATATTTCAGACATGTTCAAACACAAGACAGTCTGTCAATAATGGGCATTCATTATAGGTGTACAACAACTCTGTGGATATGCATACAGACCCTTTATTGCTTATGTGATACACTGAGGGACATCAGCATACCTTTGGGAATGTGAATATCAAAGGACAGATGACATCACATGTGGCTGTATGTACACATGCTACATGTTGTGGGCTACTACCAATGTGGTACTGTCAGGATACTATGTGTAGTAAATGTGGATGACTATGCTATAGTTGGCTCATAGCTTCACAGCATGGGTTTGTCAACAGGTATCTGTCTGTATGCTACCCTTATGGAGGATAAGTGTCTAATCCAGAGAATGCATTGTAGGCCACTGCATGCATTATGTGGATGGACATATCCCTAGTGTGTCTGCTTGTACCTAGGATGGCCACATGCCAAACAGGAGTGGTCACGGGAATGTGTGGTGGTCAATACCAATGGTAACTGGTATAGTACAGTACCAGAATGATTCAAATGCTACTGTGTATCCTACAGCTGTGTGTCAGTTGTCAAGACATCATCTAACGATTGGTTAAAATCAGGCTGTTGAGGTTATGTACACTACCAGAATGCAAACCAATGACCAATATTAACAGTATCACCCACAGCATAGTGTCATACCATGTCATACACACATGTGTACCCAAGTTGTGACATATGTGTAGTAAAATGCATACTGGACACCAATAGGAAATATGAAGTGTTAACACTGTGTAATACAGGGCATGCCACCCTTCTCATGTGTCCACCATGCACGTACATGCAGACAGTGCACCTCCAGCATGTTAACCGAATGCCTGGACAGGAAGATAGTCCCTAAAGGGCTTAGGCAATGGAGGTTCCCAGTAGGTTTAGAGGAAGGCTCTGAATTTCATGGACAACTTCTGGCCTTATTTGATAAACAGTGTTTTGAATACATGGCGATGCTAATAGATTATTACACAGCACAAGTGGAGATTTACAGGAACGACTTGGCCAGTCTAGAACAAGAAATCAAAAATAACTATGATTTCTTGCGCTACAAATATGATTATTCACAAGTGTTTTCCAGCATTGATGCCTCTATTAATAAGCTCTGTGACAATAAGAAAAAGAAAATCACTAGAGACATGAGACAATATGCTGACAATAAAGCCTACCCTAAACCCCCACAGATCAACTCAACCAGCAACAGAGTTAGAGGCATCGTAACGCCAATAAGAAAAATTTGGGTACTAGAGCTCACAATATGTATGAGTTGGATGATTTTTAGAGGATGGACATAATAGTAACAATCCCCATTGATGAAGAAGAGGATGTCGAATTGGATGATGAACAACAGCAGGTCTTTGTACCTGTGGTCAACAATAAAAGGAGTGGAAGAAAGCAGAGCACTAGGGCAGTTCAGGCACGGGAGAACATCAACAGGGTTTTGGCCAGGTCCAGAACCCACGGAGAGGAACTTGAGGTCGAACACCAACAGGATGGCCCTGAGGAGCAAACAGAACCAGAACAACAGATGATAAAGGAGCCCAGTCAGCCTGTTATTGTTTGCAGTACCGAAGGAGACTTTAAGATCTTTAATTATACTACATTAAACATCTCTCCTGCTATGGCTGACTTTTTCAAAAGGACTGTCCTTTGTCCCTGATACCAGTATGGACTTATCTAAAACTCTTGTGGACCTTAAACTTTATGTCCATAAATTGAACCTTTTGGCTGTCTTAGGCAAAAGCTCTTCCCTCATTAGACCTTTTAGAATTGCTAGTTTATTTAACCCACCTTGATAGGAAATTTAAAACTTTTGAAAAATCCTGTGAACTAGATTTAAGGTTTTGGCTGAAAGCTCATTTAACAACAAATATAAACATAGGTTAAACATAACACGTGAGGAACGTGATTTTATCAAATTACTACAGGATTGTAGAATTGGTTATGAAACCCGACAAAGGTAATGGGCTCATCTTTATGAATCAAGTGGATTATATTAACAAGTTAAGTTCCCACTTAAATGATGGCCCATATGAAAAACTAGCACTAATGAGGTTATTACAGCATTTAATAGGGTGAAGGCTACGCTTGAAGATTTATTCTTGGAAGATTTTATAGACATTCATATCCACTCTTTTCTTAACATCACAGCACCTAGAATGCCTTCCTTTTTGGAACGCCAAAATTCATAAATCTATCTGTGAACCCCTTTCAGACCTATAGTAGACGGAGGGGTCTATGTTGGTGTCTTGTGCCAAATATGTGGATGTTGTCTTAAAACCATACTTAGAAAAAAGAAAACCAGATCTGTAAGGATTCGTGGAGCTTTCTAGAGAACATAAATAAAATACCCTTTGACCCTGACTTAAGCTTCCTAACTGTAGATGTGGAAGGAACTTTGCACGGTCATTCCACAACAGTTGGGATTGGAGTGGGTAAGGGACTTCTTAGAGACAAGGAATGTGGAACAAAACATTGTCTACACAGTTGAAACGTTGCTAGAAATGGTGTTAAAATACAACTTTTTAGTTTTGACAACGTTATATATAGGCAAGTTTCTGGCGTAGCAATGGGCTCACCATGCGGGGTCTTTTGCCAACTGTGTAATGGCACAATGGGAAAACACATTATTGTTTAATAACCCACTATTTAAAGAACATGTCGCCTGGTACACAAGATACCAGGACGACATGTTTATGCTATGGAAGGGTTCCTCGGATATGGTGGCTCCTTTTATTGATGACATTAAGACCATGACCCACTTCTTGGATTTCACATTTGAAGTGAACGAGCGAAATTAGCTTTTTAGATATTAATCTGACCAAAGATAGAAAACTGGCTATGTTTACTAGTAACATCTATAGAAAGCCCACATATTCTAATGGATTCCTGCACTTTGGTAGTTGCCACCTATCCATCAAAAAGAGCTGTGGTTAAGGGGCAGATGGTTAGGGCAGCGCGGATGATAACCAAAGATGAGGATTTCCATTATGAATGTACCAATTTAACTGCTATGTTTGCTAATAGGGGGTATCCCAATTCTCTCATTTTGGAGATCGTATCTGAAGTGAAACACAAAAGGAATCCGCTACTTTAGACCCATCCTTAATAGAGCAGGGCCGAACTTGATGACTAACCAAGACTCTGTGGGGGGCCTGAACAGAAAGGGTGGAGAAGCTGATATAGAAGTCAGATTCTTGTGCCGTTCTCAATTGATCACCATTTTATTAGGGAATTCTGCAGAAAATTGGGCCAACATAAAGAAGATACAAACTTACAGCAATTGTTGGGTACAACACCCAGTATAGCCTTTAGGAAAGGATTTAACTTAAAGGCATTGCTAGAAATGAACAAAATAGTTCATTTAATAAAGTTAAGGGTATGGTTAAATGTGGATTGTGCAACCAGTGTAAATTCATGCAGGAAGGTAATTATGTGGTTATCAACAATGTGAAATACAAATTAACAGGTAACTTTACCTGCTCATCTAAGGCAGTGGTGTATGTGGCAAGCTGTAAGCAGTGCCCTGCTTTCTATATAGGAAAGACTGAGAGGGCACTGCATAAAAGAGTATGAGCATTTATATGCTATTTCTAAGAAGCGACACTAACAACGCTCTGGCCTTCCACGTTATGGACAATAAAGAACATAGTTTCAGATTTATGGTTCTGAAACAAATTAAGACACAAATGTTTTCAGGTCCATGGCAATTGTTGTTAGAAAGGAAGAGCTATTATGGCAGCTTAGGACATCTGCACACACACACCCTGGCTTAAATGAAGCAATATCGCTCACTTGTATTTTAAAACTATTAGCTTGTAAAGGTAGCATCTTTTGACTCAGCAGGAGCTTTTGAAACTCTCCATGCATAGCTAAGTCATATTTTTGATTTGGTTCCATTTTGAATGACGCTGTATCTAGCCTAACACAAATCATAGGGGACTTACTGAAATGAAGTGTTGAGTTGACCTATGTAGGATTTTACATTGATCAACTATTTAACGCATGTATCGCATTTAAGAGAACAACATAATGCCATGGACATAGTGGTTTGTATCCATTTTAACAAACCACAAAACTTATTAAGCGTCGTCATAAATATTGAAACACATTAGGTTTACACATATTCGCTCAATTATAAGCTGCAGGTATTATAAAAATTAAACACTAAAACTAATAATTGGTTCTTCTTAGAGCATATTTATAACAACAGGACATTTGAAAATGTATAGAAGTTTTTGTTTTAAAATTTTAAATTTCAAAACTTTAAACTTATAGGTGTTAATATTTGGAAAGCTACTCATGAGAGTTTTGTAGTTCCATGCTAACAATCATTTAAATGTTAGCACTATGAGTTAAATTTAAATTTAAATTTAAATGTTTAAGGCTCAACCTTTGGATGTAGTTACAATTATTACGTAATTTATAATTTACGATTTGTGTATACACTTTTTACACAACATAAGAACAGTGTATATTACGTATAAGAGCACTGATAGATATTATATCCCTTTATGATAGAAAAGGCTGGAAGTTTTGTGTTTTAAATGGCGAAATTATTCACATTTTTAAAGTGAAGTTTTGTTTTGTTTTGTTTCTAACATTTTAGCTGCTGGTTCTGTATGATTTTAAACTCACAAGCTGTTGAATTGGTAATTGGTAATTTGTTTTCTAATTGGTTAATTAGTTAACAACACCCTTTTAAAGAAAGTTTGATACTACAACTGGTTGTTTCATTTTTGTCTGAGGAAGGAGAGATAGGAGTCTCTCGAAAGTGCTAATGGTTAAAAGCTCTAATATTACAGCGCATGGACTTTTGTTGCCTTCTTTGGAACAGTTTTACCGGACTGTGGATTTTACTTTATCATCTGTTTTCCTTACGCTTAGCAGCTTGTTCCCTCGAATTTTTGTTCTTTCGTAGTCTGTTTGGTTTTTGGAATCGTAGATGTTCACAAATGTACACCTTGAAATCTGTACTGCACACATCACACACGTAACGTCCACTCACCAACACATGCTCCCAGTACCACACACATCAGCCAATTGGCACATGGGCGGACAATCCATGTTTGGAATTAACATTGCTGTAAACAATACTACATTGATAATCATGGCTTTGATGCATCATGCCTGCTCAGATATACCTACAAGGATATCATTACAGTTTACTGTTGACAACATGCTAACATTGCTACACTGCTATTAGGTCACCCTGTGCATCAGCACCATGTTAGCCTGTTCCTGCATCAATGTCACAGATGACAGGAGGTGGCACAGTTTCATCATATGCACAGGGTGTGTTATTGGTTTGCCAGAGCCCAACAATGACCGATCCAATCGACATGTATATGTGTGTGTGTGTGTGTGTGTGTGTGTGTGTGTGTGTGTGTGTGTGTGTGTGTGTGTGTGTGTGTGAGGGACAACAGTACAGTATGGGTCAGTGTTGATGTAATGTGTGTGTGTGTGTATGTGTTAGCTCTATGTGTTGGTATTATGTGTGTGTGTGTCTGCATGCACACAGTTCCTCCTTGTGGCTGCCAAATATGGGAGGTTGTGGGACAGCCACAGACTGTACCTGCCAGGCTGTACAGATCACTGTCTCCGGCCATGGACACAGTACCTGTGCCTGGCAGGGGTGACACGGCCAGTATCGGGTACTAAGCCAGACTGGTACTATCGTCAGAGGCAGAGGGATGTTGACTGGACCCATGTCCCTGCTGCAACTGGCCAGAGCCACGTGCACGTGGTCGTCTTGGACGGTCTACTGACAGCCCAGCCACAACATTGCGGGGACTGGTACTGCCACTACGGGAGTGGCTGGCACTTGTGTGTCATCCGTGATGACTGCCAGCTGATGATGTTGCTGGCATACATCCACGTCGATGTCCCAGCCATCTTGCACTGTCCTGGCACATGGACATTACATTGCGGAGGACATCTAGTGTCTCCCCCCAATGTCTATCAATGACATTGGTGCAATTACAGATTGCACCGGCAAGGTCACAGATACTATCATTGATAGTGGTGTTATGAGCCCTCTGCACCCTTAGTCCCTGCCTGGTGTACCATTCCATACATGCCTGTGCTTGCACTACAGCCTGGAACATACCTGAGGTTGTGAGACCTGCCCGGGTATGTCTGCCAGGGGCATTATGACCAGCGGTGCTCCCACGAGAACCCCTGGACATATGCCTATGTGGTTCCATTCTGGGTGTCTGGGCATGGCTGCTGTGTGAGGTTGCATGTGCCATAGATACCACACTGTCCTGGTCAATGCCTACCATATGCTGTTCCTCACCTAAGGCCATTGGTATTGAGGGATGTTTTGGCAGTATGTATGTGCACATAGATGGGGTGGAAAGCTGTGTACTGTCGATTGGTGGACCAACAACAGACCCTGTCAAACCTGCCTGTGCCACAACACATGTATCATCATGTTCACTATTTGTGGCAGTGACTTCAGGTTCCCTGCTGCACTCATCCAGCAATACCTCAGCACCTGTGAGAGAGAGAAGGGAAACGCACTTTACCATCTGTACAGGATGTTAGCACACATGCACACATGCACACTTGAACACAGGAACACATGCACACATGCGCACATGAACACATGAACACATGAACACATGCAGACATGAACACATGAACACATGCACACATGCACACAAATACACTACTCCGTCAAGTTGACACACACACACACACACACACACACACACACACACACACACACACACACACACACACACACACACACACCAACAGCAATATGGAACATATTCATTAGTGGTTGATGGTGGAGTACAGTATCACAAGCCAAAGAGTCATATCACACATGTCAGCATGCAGGATGTGTGTTGCTCAACAGCATGCAGTGCGAGTGTAGAGAGTCCTTGTTGATAACAGTATACATGTCGTTGATGCATGTGTGTTGTTCAATGATTGGTCTCACCCTGGAACACAATGTGTACATGGACACAACATTGCAGTGCAAGTCTGAAATGCTTTCTAATGTCCTGTGCACCATCACTCATAGATATACATACCATGGCCGGATGCACACAACTGTCAGGTGTATAGCAATGAATGCTATGTGTAGTACTGTAGGTACTGTAACTGGATGTAGTGTAGTACCATGAGCCATTATCAGGCAGCATCATGTGGTCACTCAAGGCCACTAATGTATGTCACACTGGCAACTATCCTGCTGTACCTGACCTGCACCACTTAGGCTACATTTACCATTTCACAGCTAGTTGTTACATGGGCATGTCAGGTGTTCAATAGGGAGCATTGCCTAACATGACTGTGTTGTGTGTTGACGCATGTCACACTGCCCCATGATAGGCCTCTACCCCTCAGGTATAGTATGTGTGCTGTGTTGATGACATTTGGGATACTGGAGTATGACCTTACAGCAGGTGTCTACATACGCCATGTGTATCATATTAACACATACTGCATATGACAAAGTGGTGTATGTTGTGTGCATGTGTATTGAATCTGTCTATACAATGTCCACTACAGTGTACCCAAATTGTTTGGGATGCTCTGTGTATTGCATGTGTTTGAGGCAGCTACTCATGTTACTGGGATATGCATAGTCCCACAGAGAACATGCAGAGCATGCACTATGTGTAGGTGTTTAACATGTGTATATGGCCTACAACTCTCCTATGACATGCACATGTTATATGCTATATTAACTCACCAGCATGGGTCTGCTGTCTTGCTATCACACCAGAGGGACCTGCAAGGATATGAGACAGTTTGTCAGTGTCAACAACTATGGCATTGCTGCTGTGAGTTTGCAATTTTACAGTAGTACATCAGGTGGCAGTCACAGGCATACAGATAATGTCCCAAATTATCAGTGTTGCATGACACCAGGCTCCACATCTTCTGCATACACAGTACACATCTGATAAATGCATGTTCTAACAATTGTGCTATCAGTGGTCTACAGATATGCCATGTTACCTGTACAATCTGTGTTGCAGTGCTGGGTGACTTCGGCCTCCATGATGACACAGGTGTGTTGTACTGGTTTACCAGGAGCCACCACACTGAGGAGCAGCTCTTCCACTCTGGTGAGGGGGGGATGTGTTGCGGCACCACCACCTGTGGCAAGCTGTTGTCTGTGGACATCGGATGCATGCTGCCAGACATGTCTGATTAAATCACTGCAGTGATGGCGTACCTGCTCATAAGTCCGGTTATGCATGCCTACATCATTCACCCGACAGACAACATCCTACTACAGTGCAGTGTGTCCATGCTGGTCCTGGCTGGTTCTGGAGAACAGCAGGTTGTGACGGTGTATGAGGGCATCTGCAATGACTTCCTCCTCCTCAGGGGAATACGTGGATTTTCTGTTGTGAGACATGTCCCTGGAAGACAATAAAACAGTAATTGTGAGCAAGTCATGTGGCACACTTAACATTCTAAAGTACAGACATCAATGAAATGCCATATATAGCAACCTATTGGCTGTCAGTAGATAAACACTTTTAATACCACATATGACTGCTCAGCCCACAACTGCCTGACAGTACCTGGCACATACTATATACCAAACCATGTTCCACACAGCAACAAAGTGGAACCAGTATGTAAGACTATACAACAGTACATGGCACACTGTATGTGACACAATGCACCACCTAGCCACAGGAGGTGTATATGAAGCTAATGCATACAGACTTTTGTCATCCATTGAAATGAATGTACAGTATGGTTACAGTACTACCAGTACACCATGCTACTTGTTGATAGCAAACCCCTCAGTAACATATGTGCACATTCATCACTATAGGTGGCATACTGCTGTACTACACTATACGTGTTGCTAGATATGCAATTATATCCTGTGACACACATACCACCGAGGCCATGTTACAGGCATACCCACACACACATCAGACATACCTACAAGACACAAAGATATGGCAACCCAGATTAATTTTACCTGTGTACCATACAGTACTGTGTGTCAGCACCTACAAAACCTCATGCCTGAGGTATGTAATGTGTGAGGATTACAGGTAACAAACAAAACAGTGTTACCTAGCAATGTGGATATAAACCATACTGTGCTGTTTAGGCCTACAGCTTCAGGTAGTACTACAGTTCATACGTGATTTGTATTCACTAGTGTTAACAATCAATAAGCATACATGTTCTGCTTTAGCCTACAATGGCACACTCCAGTCAACACCATGGGACTACGTCACACCATATGCCATACTGCTTTTCCTGCCTAGCAATAGCATACGTACCTTTTGATGGGATTAGAGCTACAACACTACATACCATGGTATACACAGTTTCCCACTAGGCTATCACACATATACACATCTTTGAAACATTCGCATACACATTCTCCATCACACCCAGTCAACCTCACATACCATGTGATGCAACAGGTACATGCGTGTGTGTATCGGGTCCTAGGTAGCTAATATGCTATTATCCATAGGGCCTATGGAAGCCTAGCCATATGGTACCCTGCCCCTCAACACCCATGTAATGTAGGTTCATGTGCCCCTGTCATGCAGAGCCACAGAGGTGATTATCGGGTTGTGTTTCCTATCTCACATCCAATCATCATGATTATTCATGGCAACTGCTAATGAGGACCTTCATTTGCTATTGATAGGTAGTTAGTTCCAGAGTATGGTATGTGTCTGAGATGATAATGTGCCACTCAAGCATGGTCTGCTTTTTGACGTTACAAGGTTTAGATCAGTACAGTGTGTAGCTTGTATGGAGTTTCATCTGTTTACATGGAGCATGTCCAACACCTGTGGGTTTGGCCTAGCTTTGTATGTTAGGCAGAGGTAGCCTCTGGGTAGGCGGTATGAGACACAGTGCAGCTGTGGTTTTGTAGGACAGTCAGCATGGGGCATCTGTTTGAGTCCGGTAATACTCTTTGTGAGGTATGTGTCTGGCATCTACAGTTGCTGTGGATGTCTTCTGAGGTACATGCCAACAGGGCCATTGTACTCTATGATGGGTGTTATGACTGATGAGTAGAGTGGAACACTGACCACTGTTTACATGGATGACACACCTTTACTGATGACATGTGGACTGTACTTAGTCTACATGACTAGTGTGGCACTGTGATTATCATAAGGGACACTACTGTCCACCTGTGTCCTGTAGTCCCTTATCACACTTTCAGTGTTGAGTAGACTACCACCTATGTGGTAGTTCATGGGTACAGGGCTTTTAACAACAGGGACGGCAATACATGTACAACATTGAGTTTGAGCGTACATATGAACATCCAGTGGTGTACATATAGATATACATATTGGCACATATACAGTCCACTTTTCATGGTGGGAATATCAATTATGCAAAGGTTGAGAGAGATACAGTTATGTAATGATATTGCACAGTCTTGTGCAGAATGCATGGAAGGTATTCTCAGCCCATGTATCTTTAGCAGGACCCCCTATCTGGAAGACGAAAAACCTAACAAATCATACCCATGGCGTTTGAACAACACATGTCACATGCCAGCACTGTATGCTGTCTTGTTTGACACACACTACAACCTACATATAAATATGTACATAAAAACCTGCACCAACATATAAATGTCCACCCTTCACAAACAGTTGCAGTATGTCCCTTGCTCTATGCACATGTTCAGATGCTAATATATCAGACACATATATATCTCGCCATATGTGTGTGCCATACAGACACAGGGTCTACACTGTTGTAAGTCTGTACACCTCACGGATGACCTGTTGGGCCTTGCTACAACATGGACAGTTGTCACATGTGTGCATACAATAATAGTACAAGAGTATATATAGCTGCAAATAATACATTACTATACTAGTCTGGTACAGCAGTTGCCAATGCTAAGCTACACATTATGTGACTATCATGCATGTCTTACTCTCTGACATCCAAGTTTATATAGGTGTTTGCACTACTCACCCAAACTGCCATTAAACGCAGTACTGTACAGACTATAGATAACATGTTCAGATGTTTGACATATAATGCTGCGCTACATATGTCACAGTTATGTCCCACTGCACACAGCTACACACCAATTTCTCCATGGCAGTAGTTATGCATGTCATCAGTGCATACATACCTACTGCTGCCACATATGCATGTTTCAGAGTATGTACAGTACTATTCATAAACATCTATTACTTGCCGGTAACTACAAACTGTTACATACCTGTTTGTCCCTTTCAGGTCCGTCTGTGTATGCTTTAACAGTTTTTTTTTTTTTTATTAAGTAAAGATTCTTACTTAAGTTTAGTTTGTGGTTATTAATTATTTTTTTTCTTAATAACTTTAGTTTTTAATTAGGTCTATATATTTGTTACCTAATTATATATTTATTTCTTACGTGCTACAGTTTGACAATACTCTGCAGGAGTTGTACAGTTGCTTACACGTGCAATGTAATGATTGCATGTGGGGATAGCAAGTACAATATTCTTTTATAGGTATCTGTGCATGTGCATGTGATGTCCTCTGCACCAATTGTTGCCCAGCATTTGGTAAATGCATACAGCCTGCTGTGTAGTAATTGCAGTACTCACTGTCATAGCAACCCAATGCTATAAATTCCTAAGGTATGCAGGCATAGCCCTTTCAGATTTCCAGAGTGGGGCCCATGCTTGTTTGTTGTTGTGTAAGTCAGAAGGTCGGTATACGTCTTATAAATGAAGCTAGAGGTGTAGACAGTGATGTACATGTTGTACTCAGACCTGACTGTTGCCACTTCCAGTACAGAGCTATCAGTGTAGAGTTTTACTCACCCCTACAAATGCTTACACAACATTTATGTGACTATGTAGTTTCTTTTCTACTCATATAATTAACTGTCATACAAATGTAGTTATTGAGAAGTATTCTTTTGGCACATGAACTGTTTGTGAACTGTTATACTGTGAATATTAATGTACTCACTTCTGCAGGGTTTGTGTTTTTTATTGTTGACATTAGCACAGGGTTCACAGGACAACTGGACAATTCCAGTACTGAGTATGCCTACCTACACCCTTGGTAGACCCTAAACACACAAGTATTTTTTAATGGTGGGGGGGGGATGCTTACATACAGTGAGCATTATGTATTAATGTGTGACTATTATCTTACTGGACTTAAAGGATTGGTGTGTACCTGTCAGTTTATCAAGGAAGGTGGTCTGTCTACATAGTTCCCAACTGTGAACCTATCCAGATGGTAGCCAGAAGTTACACTAGAAGAAAAACGCTGTCAGGAAGTTCATAAAGCTAAAAACACAAATAATCACCATAGAACGCCAAAATTTAATGAAGCTTTCGGGCTCTCAACCCTTCATCAGCATACACAATTGTTAATTTGATTCCATTTATATAGAGGTATAAATAAAGTCACATGATCAAAACCAGCCACTAAAAATCACAACTAATAGAAATATCTTAATGCAATATACAATTTAAAAAATACAATATGTAAAAAGATATATAATATGAAATTTAACAACTAGTGAAAATAATTGAGATAAAAGTATTTACAATATAATAAATTATCCTGCTGTCGTTTTACTAGTACTGGTTTTATACTAGTAGCATTATTGAGGCCAGGATTAACATCAGCTTGTAGCCTGATTATCCACTGTAATTCCTTAAGCTCTAATAAATTATTTATGTTGCCGCCTCTTACCCCTAGTTCAACTGTGTCTATACACCTGAATTTAAACCTATGTGTTGCATTATCCATTATATGCTTATATAGAGCATTTGTTTGCACTTTCCTATTTATCTCTGATTTATGTTCTATGACCCGGTCTTTAAGCCTTCTTATCATTTTTCCTACATAGAACATATGACAATGCATACAGGTGGCCAGATACACTAATTTAGATGTATTACAGGTGGCTATACATCGAAAATCAAATCTAATGTTAGTTATTGGATGTCTAAAATATTGATCTGCTTCTAAAATATCATTGCAACAAGTGCAATTATGGCATCTAAAAGTACCTATATTACCTTTTATTAGCTGTCGTTGTTTACTAAAGTCCTTGTAGCACAATATACTTTTTAATGATTGTTGGTTTCTATATGCAAAACTCGGTTTCGATCCTACGATCTTTTCAATTTCTGGCATAGCCATCAGTATTGGCCAATTTTTTTCTATTATTTTACAAGTTTGATATGTCTACCCATTGTATGTAGTTATATACCTAATCTTATCATCCTTTGCCTTTCTCTGTACCATTGACTCATATATTGTTTCTGATGGTAAGCCGGTAAATATAGGTTTACAGTCTTGAGTCCTACCATAAGTTACTTCTTCAATGATTTTATTGATCATACCATCTGGGTATCCACTTCTTATGAATTCATCCTTCATCTTTATTATTTCATTTGCATATAGACCATCTTCCGTTGTTAACCTACTTACCCTAATTAACTGTGACTTAACTATCCCACCAAATATATGCATTGGATGCATGCTAGTTCTTCTCAAATATCTTGTTATGTGAACAATTCACATAACAAGATATTGAAAAGTCCTAAAATGAAGATATGAAGAATAACCCAGATGGTATGATCAATAAAATCATTGAAGAAGTAACGATGGTAGGACTCAAGACTGTAAACTATTTACCGGCTTACCATCAGAAACAATATATGAGTCAATGGTACAGAGAAAGGCAAAGGATGATAAGATTAGGTATATAACTACATACAATGGGTAGACATATCAAACTTGTAAAATAATAGATGGCCAATACTGATGGCTATGCCAGAAATTGAAAAGATCGTGAGACTCAGTTTTGCATATAGAACCCAACAATCATTAAAAAGTATATTGTGCTACAAGGACTTTAGTAAACAACGACAGCTAATAAAAGGTAATATATGTACTTTTAGATGCCATAATTGCACTTGTTGCAATGATATTGAAACAGATCAATATTTTAGACATCCAATAACTAACATTAGATTTGATTTTCGATGTATAGCCACCTGTAATACATCTAAATTAGTGTATCTGGCCACCTGTATGCATTGTCATATGTTCTATGTAGGAAAAATGATAAGAAGGCTTAAAGACCGGGTCATAGAACATAAATCAGAGATAAATAGGAAAGTGCAAACAAATGCTCTATATAAGCATATAATGGATAATGCAACACATAGGTTTAAATTCAGGTGTATAGACACAGTTGAAAGCTGGTTTTGATCATGTGACTTTATTTATACCTCTATATAAATGGAATCAAATTAACAATTGTGTATGCTGATGAAGGGTTGAGAGCCCGAAAGCTTCATTAAATTTTGGCGTTCTATGGTGATTATTTATGTTTTTAGCCAGAAGTTACACTGTCATTCTTTGTCTGTGCAACTCACAGGTGTTTTCAGGACTGGTACAATGGCATTGTTACAGTCAGTTGCTACCAGTACATGACTTCATCCTTTGGTATTTCTGTGTTGTACTCCTACATAAGGGTATGCTTGTGGAGGTCCTACCAAAGCTATTTGCAGAGTGTGTAACAGCAGTATAGCTTATATGCCTGTATGTTTGTGCCTCTGCCAGGCCTATGGAACACTCAGATACATCTTTGCATGGAGTCAGGGATAGGTAATTGAAAGTGAGGTACACCTTACACATAATAGGGACAGTAGGTGTAGACTTCAGTGAAGCAGTGCATATGGATTAGTACTCCTTTCATGAAGTACAAGTGGTGTCTAATCAGTATTCATTGTGTAATAGCCTACCTTTCTGACTAATGTCAGTACTTTTCTGAGGGATTCGGAGGGACACAGCTAAAATATGTTTCACAATCAGGGACATCCCTGGAAAGTTGTCTCAGTTAGGAGGTATGGCCTCTGCCCAACTCAGATATGCCAGTGTTTGTCCTGCTATGATACTGTGTGGGGGTTGTAAGGTGCCTCTGTAACATTATTTGCTGCTTGAATCGCTGCTTCTCACATCACACTCATGTAATGCAATTCCACAACAATTGCTGGTAAAGATCCACAGAACACGCTTTGTGTTATGGCCTTCCTATTTTTCCTTTACATTCACTCATTGTAATGCATGATATATTTTTTTCAGCACCAAATTATTGTATATCTGTTGTGGCTAGTGGTACTTCATGCAGTCTAGTGTGTCCAAGGTCTGGGGTTAGAGACTGACAGATGTATTTTATTTTGCTGCTGAGCAGAACAAGGGCCCTGATATAGAGTGACTAAGGCACTTTTAAGCAGTTGTAAGCAGGTTTGTGTGGGTTTGTGCAACGCTTAGCAATGCTTAGCTAAGCGCACACATGCGCACACTCGCTTAAACCCACTTACTACTGCTTAAAAGTGCTTACTCCCGCTAACCCCCATGCTAATTTCTTTGAAAGAAAAGAAAATGGGGAGATAAGAAAGTGGTGAAAAAGGGGGCACAAAGAGGGAAAGACAGTAGGGAAACCAGCTCCAGATGTGCAGGGCGGGTGTAGGGAAGGTCCATAGCTGCCCATATCTTTACCAGCAACAGCTGTTCATATGTTGCAAATTTAGAGTGAAATTTGAAACCTTCCACCCCTGAGAGAGGGGTGAGGACAACAAAGTATGTTGTACTGCCAATTATAATTATTAGTTTACATGTCCAGCAGACATGTGTGTGAAATGGGCAGCTATGTATGGGGCATAATTTTTTTGTGGGTACAGATTGCCCTTTTTTTTCAGGTGAGAGTGGACAGTGAGGTAGAGGAAGTAGGTACATTTGGGGAGGTAGATTGGGGAGGTAAACAGACAAGACAAACAAGACTCATACAGGGGTGGGGTATGACACATGGGGTGGGTGAACACAATTGACAGGGACAGATGTTTGGAAATCGTAAGCCCATGAGCCCACAGATGGTAACAGTGGGACTGAGATCCCCACCCATGGGCAGTCACCACTGAACCTTCACAGACCCGAGGGTCACTGTGCTGGGGGCTGCGTAGGAGGGGCAGGCTCACCCATGAGTCACGCCACTCTCACCTCGAGCTGGCGTAGGGGATCAGCAACTAAACGCTGGATCTCCATAGGCACCACAACCTGGACCCTTCGGAGGGTGACAGGTGGCCCTTCTCCACCCACGCTTGCAGGGGGGGTGAGCCTCATCCCCTGCAAAGCTTCCACCCGAAGGTGGCACAGGACCAACGGAGGAGGGTAGCCCGGGCTGGGCACCTAACCTGCTGGTGCCAGGTGCAATCGCCAGCTGAGGAGGGACAGGTGGGTCTGCTGGGACCGGCCTTCCCATACGTTCTGTGATTAGGTGTGTTTAATTACAACATAGACAACAGTATTCCAAATTAGTTGTAACAGTATGCAGTAATATTCCCATTAACCCAACACACCAGGGTTACAACAGTTGAACAGCAAGCATAACACATGCATATATTGAACGACAGTGGACATTACAACAGCAGGCAGGGATGATTGGTGGCAACAGGCCACCAAGATTGTGGTGTTTTAACAGGGGACATGCATCGAAGTAAATTCAGATTTTATAGAACAATAGGACATATGTCCCAACAAATGTTTTGAGATTAGACATACCCATTGAGGTGTGGAATTGCATTGTTTATGCACATGGAGTAAGGCATAAAAAGAAACCTCCATTAACATCTTATTAGTACTTTAACTCTACACTACATTCCTATTGACTGCAGGTGTATATCCCCTAGATGTATTATTATACTAGGCAACATGCATTAGATTGTGTAATGGGTTTGGCTAGTTCATTATATACCTGACCTATATCTGACATAGCAACTGTCCAAGATGCAGATGTTACTGCTACATACTTGTATTTTATTTTTATATTTATGTATCTACACATCTGGATGTGTTCATGTGACATTTTCACTTGATTTTCTATAGAACCCTACATTTCATGTAGCACACTCACATTTCTGGGGAACACCTTGACAAGCTACTCGTGTGCCAGATTTACCTATGCATGTCAGCCATTTAACAACTGTTGAGGACTGTTATATGCTTCACAGCTACTGGCACTTCCTTCATCCACTTTATATGAGATTGCACAACTGTGGGTTGACAGCACTTAATACAACAGTACTATTTATTTAATGCAAGGGTACAACAACATTTCTTAGTAACTGACACAGACACACTCCAGGTATTATACCTTTCTTATTTACATTAAACACTCTTTTCTACAGGCTTTCTCCTTTATTTGATATTACAGTGCATACAGAAGACCTATTCAGGACATATTATACCTTTATTGATAGGTTACAACACTCTTTTTCAGGCTTGCTCACTTATATTATATGACAGTACATGCAGAGATAGCATTCCAGACTTATTTTACCTTTATAGCTGGGTTAGTACACTCTATTTCTGGCTCTCTGACTTATGTTATATAACAGTACATGCAGATAATTTATTCAGGGCATTTTATTGCTGTATTATTGGGCTACAACACTTTTGTCATGCTCTCTCACATATATTATATAACAATACATGCAGAATAATTACTAACCTGCCTGGTGGTGCAGCCTTAGCAGCCTATCTGCATAGGCTTGCTGATTCATAGCATGGACACCTGCAGCTGTGAAGTAAATGAAGGGATATTGAGACATACCTATCCATTATTTCGACTATATTAGCATGTCTTACATACTGCATTCCATGGCTACCTACTTAGTAGTGGGGCATCTTGCATATGACGGGCCTCCTGGATCCATTGGTTCAGAAGGTCCTGCTTACGTCTCTTCAGGTCTGTATGGTGGTGACGGACCTGCTCACCAGACTGAGGGATGCCTGTGGCACTGGTGAGTTCATGAGCCAACCGGTTCCAAGCCCCTGCCTTATACTCCGTCCCTTGGAACTGGCCCTGCAGGAGTCGAGACTTATGACGATGGACTAGGAGCCAAACCATGTATTTTGACTCCTTGATGCCCCAGCGTTGCACTCTAAAGTGAGTACCCTCTCCAGCACCAGACATTCTAACTGCAGATGGGAGCTACAATCAGTTATGGTGAGTATTCCCGCCTATGGAGCTTAAATATGCCGCATTTCCTGCACTTTTTTGTGATTAGCCGTTTTTGAAAATTCTCGGCTGACTGCAGACCTGCTTAGCAATGGTTAATCTAACATTTATAAGTATATATATGTTAACAGTGGATGTTTATCCTAAGCTGTTGTGGCTTAGTGGTTCAGTACTTTGATTATGGTGCACAGTGTCCTGGGTTCGAACCTTGTCATTGCTTTTATTTTACTACTGTCCAGACAGGTTAGGGGTTGTGGCTGTGTTTAAGCAACTTTGCTCTACGTTACTTCACATTGCCCGACGGTGCGCTGGTTGGCATGGCACGCACCTCCTCGTAAACCGATTGTGCAGGGTAAAGCGCTATTTAGCTATGAGCAACTACATTGCGCTGGGTAAAGCACTGCTTAACTACGGGCAACTATATTGCGCTGGGCAAAGTACTGCTTAACTACGGGGAATTATATTGCGCTGGGTAAAGCGTTGCTTAACTGCGGACAATTATATGTCAGGTTCCTTTATAAATATACATTTTGTTCACTGATACATAGGCCATTTCAATGCTTTTTAGTTTAATCATATATGTTAGGAATTATTTCATATACTCATTTTGAACATAAAATAGTGGTGGGACTTGAACGCCTCCAATTTGTGCAAACACTCTACTACTACGCTATTACTATTTGGTGTAATTTGCATACACATTCCTTATTATGCTCTTCCATGTCGAGATTGCTAACTGCAGCTAAGCAATGGGCACACACATGCAAATATGGGCAGCTATATCGGAAATTAGAAAAAAAATGTAATGTTTTACTTTTTATAACTGTGCTGGGGGTTTACAATGTCAGAGAGTGTAGTGTTGGGTACATGGACATTTGAGCGGACTCAATCTTGTGTGTTGACATTTTACATTTCACAAACTTGCAGGGGCGTAGACCTTTAGACTGCTCGGCAGTCGGACATGCCCCCTGCTTGCCTGCACGGTCCGTGTTAGACTTGGGGTAGAGTCAGCATGCCCTCATGAATATTCATGGCACGTTGACATCATACCATTCAACTGCAGCCTCCGAGTAAGACTTATTTAGTCTTACACAGAGGATTCGTGAATCCGGGGGTTAAAGTAAATTAACTATAAAAGTGTAGAACAGTATAATTTATTTACATATTTACTAAATCATTCTATTTCCATAAAAGTTCATTTTTATTTTGTTTTCTACAGCACACTTGCTGGCTATCAGAGCCATTCTCAACTGCTCATTTCTTCAAGCACTTCACTCATTTCAGCATGGCCTTCGGCAGCCATTGGAGGGGGTTTCAGTTCAGCTGTAACATTTCTCCTTTGCACAGGTTCTTAAGTCCATAGGCAGCTACTGGATGTGAAGATCAGAATACCATTTAGGAGCCTATCCCAATTTCCCAGTTGCCTCACAGCACTATCTCATTAATGACTTGCTCAGAATCAGGAAAATGCAGGCTGAAGAAATCAAAGTATGGACTATAGTAAGCAGCTCATAGCCTTACCTCTCTGTCCTAACTTGATGATTAATGTATGAGGCATGGCAAGCAGGAATGGGGTTAACAATCTCCTGATCTGTTAGCAGACATGTGATGCATTGTGCATCTGGCTATACTTAAAGAAGCCCAAGCATCTGGTGTTGGAGTAGAACATGCACAAAAATATCAGTCTTCTTATTTTCCAACATGAAAGAAAAGCATTTTACCTTCTGCGCCAGTGATTTATTTAAGCTGAGTACATGTCCAAACTTGCCTAAATATTGGATGTGCAATATGACTTTACAAAGATACCTCAGTACTTCTTCAAGTTATGTACCACCCCAGAATGTCCAGTCCTCCTTGAGATCAAGTGCCTGTATCCAGTCTCCTGTCTCCACCCGGGATGATGGGCAGTGTTTATTCTCTAGACATGCCCAACTCTGTCTAATCCCCAGAACCACACAGGCAAGCTTTACCTCATCACTATACTCTCCCCAACACAACTCCTCCAATGTTCAAGCAACTATGGGTCAAAATTAAGACTTTATCCCTTTATGCAAGAGTACTGCCTACACTTCTATAAAAATGCAATAGCTTTGCAGTTATATTCACATCATATTTGTCTTCTTACTATGGTGGAAATCCAAACAACAGTAACTCTTTTTTTGGATAACTTATACTCCTTGACTCACCAGAGCATGACTTTTGTTTCACCTTTTACAGACGGTGGTTCTGAATTCTTGATATATGATTAAATGGCACCTAGTATGCACTGTCTTGTACAATGTTCTCATACATAGTATGCCTAGAATATAATCACTAAATTACATACCTCCAGTTACATTCCTTATTAAGCCCTGAGGACTCTCAAGTACTATATTTCAAAATAAAAAGTGTTTCTTTTTTTAAAAGTTTATCCTTTAAACTAACACATTCCCCCCAAACCTACCTCGACGTTTTCCAAGATACAACTTTGCAAATCTTCAGGACTGGAATTATGTGAAGATAAGAAATGACCCCCCCCCCCAAAGGACTATCTAATTTTTTATTTCTGATGTCTCTTACATGTTCTTGAAGGCGTACCTTAAAATGTCTTACTGTCTCACCAATATAATATAAATTACAGGTACACCTAAGAGCATATATAACTCCTTCCATGTTACATGTATAGGTCCTAATATTTATATACCGTACATTATTAATAAAGGAAAAAGTAGGGACCACCTTCTTACAAATAGAACACTTATTGCAAGGTATTGTGCCCTTACCTACTAGACTATCCCTTCCAATACTGACATCTGGTGGATCAAAAAAATTATGCACCATGTCAGACAAACTTCTAGCTCTTCTATGACACATTTACATGGCCAGATAAAACTTGTCTTAAGTCTTTATCCCTTAACAACATGGGCCAAAACTCACATACCTTCCTAACCACTTCATCCGTTATCACATTAAAAGTGGTAACAAAATAAATTTCCTTTTTATCTTGCATCTATTGTGCTTCATTTATATTATTCCTGTTTCTTTTTCCATAAAACATCTCTGAATTCCTATCATTTCCTTTTAAAAAGGCAGTATTACTATTAGCAAATCTCTTATTTATAATCTTAGATTTTGTCTCACTCACTGTAGTAACAGCATATCCTCTCTTAATAACCATTTTTCTGCCTCTAAAAGTTCATTATTAAAAATCTCATCTCTCCTACATAACTTATCAATTCTTAAAAATTAATTATATGGCAGAATTTAAGTTAAATGACATGGGTGACAACTACTCCCAAAAAGAAAGAAATTTCTCTGATATAACTTTCTATGTATTCCAGTATCCAATCCATTAAGTTGGGTATCCAGAAAGTTTACCTGAGCACCCATCTGCACACCATCAAACTGAAGACCCATATTATTCACCTGTAGTTCTTCCACAAAAATAGGTGCCTTAGTGCGATCACCCTGACATAGAAAAATCAAATCATCTATAAATCTGAAGTAACAAATTATCTCATACTTATAAACTTATGTGAATATATATACTCTTCCTGAAACATAGCCATAACTAGGTTAGCATACATAGGGGCGAAAGCCGCCCACATAGCAGTACCTTGTAGATGATGGAAAATCTCCCCATTAAACACAAAAAAAAATATTCTTCAGGGAGAATAAAAGCAAATCCATAAGGAAGTGAGATTTACCCTCTGAATGTGGCTGGATCAACTTTCTTTTCCCAGCTTGTACTGGGTTATGGATACTAAACTTACTTCCTCCCAGCTACCAAGGCAGGTCCATGTAGGTGGTGTAGTACCAGGAGCATAGTAGAAGAAAATGAATGGGAGCCTACAAGCTGATGGTCAAGCTATGTTAGCAGTTTTAAATATGTGCTACTAAAGTCATGCCTTATTTATTCTGTTAACTGACCTGTTAAATGTACATTATATAGTTGTATCTTTTTATTTTATGCATGTGCAGCTACAAAAAATACATAATATAATTCAGTGCAGAATACTGTTGTAACCTCCAATAATAAATACACTACCAGTACTAGTGCACTTATGTGAAACACTGCCTGTGTAGGCATCCTTACATGCAATACATCATTTGTAGCTACTTAGTGCATGCAATTATGTAAATAGCCTTTTTGCATTTAGCTATCACAGAGGACAAATTATACATGGAGCATTTCTACTCCTCATTAAATGTGATTGAGCTGGTACTTACTATAAGGTGAACATTTGTAGAAAAACTAGGTGGGTTCTTTAGCAGTGATTTGACTTCTGTATAAATATAAAGAGCTCTAAATAAAGTTGTCATGGGTAAGCAAGGACATGGAACCCATGTCCAGAGATGTCATCAAAACACTCTACTCAGTCCTCATCAGTCTCATCATAGAATATAACCCCCCCCCCCCCCAGTATTTACTTTACCAGACACATGCAGCAATTGTAATGTCCACAAATGTTCCTCACAAAAAGAAAAAAAGGAAGTAAACACAATGTCTTACACTGATCACCTCAAAACTCTATCTCTAATACAGACTTCAGAAAGGTGACCTTTGCCTGGCATACAAGATATCCCTGGACCCTGTTTTGATGACTCATTTGCACATCTGCAAAACTAATAGCATCATAACTACTAGATTAAAAGACCTACATTTTGCTTGCAACATAAAGAGGACACATTAGAGAGGCAGATATGTTTCTCAGAGAATTCCCATCCATGTGAAGCAGAGTTCTTCATTTTCCTATTTAAGTACAACTTGGACCAATGGATGAGTAATCGGAACGTTACCCCTGGTCTGGCTCCTATGTCTCTGAAGAACATAGGCAGTCAGTAAATCACCCCTATAAGTCAAATATAAATTAAATTTGTGGGCTACATTTGGGTTGCATGGCTAGGCCTTTAAAGGCCCCAGTGGTAGTTAGCCTAGACTACACCTGTGACCCTATGGCATCATGCATATAGCATTCACAAACCACATTTGTTTTGGAGAGTTATTTTTGAGCTCATTAAGGTTCATGAAATATGATAACTTTTGTGTGTTCATAGTATAGTAAAGCTTATATATCAATTTATTATGTGAAAACACCCAATCTCTTTTCTTAAGATTTGACTTTAGGTTTTTTGAAAGACTGTTGGCTATGTTATTTGGAATTGAGGAGATCCAAGGGAACCCTAAAATTCTTCCAAATATTACTCTGGGATTTGGAGTTTTTGACTCTTGTACAACTGTTGCTGGAGCACTTGAGGGTACAATGAGATCACTTAGTGGGCAAAAGACTACAATTCCCAACTACTCATGTGACATGCCTGCTTCAGCTAAAGTTATCATTGGAGATGCATTCTCACTGACATCAATACCCATGGCAAAGCTTCTTGGAGTCTACAAATACCCTCAGGTGACAATATGATACTGCATGATTTTTTGTATATCCCTACTATATATAAGATTTGAAAGTAAACTCCACTGTCTTTATATTTAGGATCATTTACTAGTTTTACAAGATATGGGACAATTGCCAAAACAATTATTGCTAAATTATAATGAAATGTAATATTTTTTATGAAGTATATATACTGCAGTGTTTGGGGATAAAAACAAATGAATGTGCCAACATTAGAACTGAAGAAATAAACAAGCCTAGACTCTGACAAATTTTAAATGGAGCTCTTACTTAAATGAAGCCTTGTAAACTAAGAATGTAGATTGCTAAATGAAGATTACAAGAAGATGTAGAAAATGTCTCAGATTAATATGGCAGAAAGAGAGAGGGAGAGCAATAGTGCAAGAAACCAACTTTGTCTTTTGCAGTTAAATGGACAACTGAATACCTTACTAAACATCCGGATATCTCAAAGTTAAAATATCACAGGAAAGGTACAGTTTGAAAGGTTTTGCACCCATTCCCATCATCATCAATTCTCTTTTTCCCATTTTCTACATGAGGTCGGGGTACTACAGCAATTGTTACCATGTGTCTGATTTCAGTACCACTCTCCTACCTTTTTCAACAGTCATATCTGATTATCACATGTCTTATCTCACAAATTCCATCCATCTCTTTCCTGAATGCTCTTACTTTGTCTTGCTTTCTTCCTGTTTCTCCCAAGTGTTCTTCACAAATCATCACACAGTTTCCCACACTTGTGCCTGAGTCAAAGTAGCAGCTTCTCTTTGACTTTGTCTGCACCTGTAGCAACTATGACCTTTGCTCTAATATCCTCATTTCTTCATCTGTCCCGTAGTGTTCATTCTACCATCCATCTTAGGCACTTAATTTCCATCACCTCTAGCTTCCTCATCTGCTCTGCCTTCCCTGCCCAGGCTTCTGTGCCATACAGAAGTATTGGTTGCATCATTGTGCTGTGCATCTTACATTTCAGCTTCTTTGGCATTCTTCTGTGGCATGGTAAACCTGGCATTCTGTACCAGTTAGCTGCAGCCCCTCTGATTCTAACCTTGACAGCTTCACTCGGATTTTCCTTCTCCTCAAATACACCTTCCAAATACTTGAAGCTGTTAACATGTTCCATTATTTTAGCTTTAATTTCAGATTTCATCTTCCTCTCATTTCTCCTATTTGCTGTCATGGCAACCATCCTGTCTATACTCAGTTTTATCCCACGTGCCTACAGTTTTGCACTACATTCTTCAATCATTTGCTAATGTTCCTGATCAGAGTTTGCTTGTAATGCCACATCATTTATATACAGTAGCTCTGTTGATCTGTCCCCTGCATCCTATGTAGTCCATTACCAGTTTGAACAGCAGTAGTCTTAGAGGTGAACCCAAATGCATACCCACTCCCATTGGGAATCCTCTCTTAGTCCCACCACTAATTGTACATATGCTATGGATCATGATTGTATCAAAGTTTCTGGGATTTAGAACCAGGGCTGCCCAAATCAGCTTTCTATGGACTCTGTCATATGCTTTCTCCAAGCCTAGGAATGCCTAGCTTGTAGTGAGACAGATAGATGAGAAGAAGCTAGAGATGAGGAAAGAGACAAACATCACATTGGTTGTGCTGCATCCTGTTATGAATCCAAACTGCTCATCTTCCATCTTATTTTCTACTACTCCATATATTCATTTATCAGTCCCTGTTCAGCATGTTCATTCAGTGTGTCAGGAGTCTGATACCCCTATACAACTTACAGTTATGAGTGGTCACCTTCTTTCTTGTACCCTGGCATTAGAATGATTATTCTCCAGACATCTGGGATATGCATTTCTTTTCATAATACAAATTCCCTCTGGAGCCATTTCTCTCCTAACTCAGTCAACATCTTGATCATATCTGCCATGACCTCATCTGAGCCCGCTGTTTTCCCTGACTTAATTTTCCTTATTGTTGTTCTTACTTCTTCTGGGAAGCCTGTTTATCCTGTTTCATCATAAGCTACATAGGTGGAAGTAATAATTCTATGAAGTTTTCTTAATTCAGAGGCTGCTGGAAGTACTTCTTCCATCTCCCTTCGATGTCCTATGAACTGCGAGCAGTCTATTACTGGTGTCCATTATGAAGGGTGTCAGATGATTATCTTCCTTATCTTTCTACAGCCTGAGAGAGGTTTTGTGCGACCTGACAAGTCACTTTCCAGATGCTGGTAGAGTTCCCTGATGCCTAGTTCTTTGATATTGCAACTGCTCACTTAGCTACTTTGTTATCCAATCTGTATTGTTTCTCAGCCTGGTCTAGCTTTTCTATCTCCTTCTTTTTTCCTGTATTACTTCTTTCTTTTGATAACTTCTTTGCCTTATGCATTCCAGCACCATCTTTCCTTATGTAGCTTATTTCCTCACCTGGGTCAGTCCCATATCTGTTTTATAGTCTTCCAATATGTTGTCTTGATACACTGACAATCTCCTTCAGCTCCACCTGTTTCATTTTCTTCCTGAAGTGCTACATCCCTGAGTATTTCCCTGAACTCTTGTTTGTTTGCTTCAGTCAGTATTTAGGTCTTCAGACTCATCTCTACTGTCCTTGGGAGCCTACTGTTACCATTGTTTCCAGCTGATTGTGGCCACCAGTGGTTTATGCAAAGGCCCAACTGTTCTCTTGAGGATGGGTTCACAATCTCAAACATCATCCAAGTAAAGAAAGTTCAGTGGGGTAGAATCAATATGAGTTGCATGTTGGTCACTCTTTTATGTGATCTTGTGACTCTCTTGATGAACTATGTGTTGGCCAGCATCAAGCTATTTACCTATCGGGAGTCTTTATTTATTATTATTACACACCCTTGCAGACATAAGCAATCCTCATATCCTGTTCTGTCTTTTCCAATATGAGCATTCAGGTTCCCTATTATCAGCACCAACTCATATTGCCCTGCTTTGTTTAGTAGGTCCTGCAACTGCTGCCTAAATACACTCTTTCTTCACTATCATAATTGTGCTCTGAAACATAGGTTGATATTATGAATTGTGCCCTATCTTTATGTTGAAGCCTGATTGCCATGAGTCTGTCACAAATCCTGATGACATTCCTCACTGTCTTCAGAAGATTCTACCTCACTACAGTTGACACACCATTTCTACTCTGTCCTCTCTTGAATAATTGACTCTGTATCCCAAGCCAAGTGACTTTGTTGCATTGTCCTTCCATGTTTTCTGCTGGATACAGAGGTCATCCAGAATCCTCCTTACCATCATGTCATCTCCTTCCATGCTGTATTCTGTTAGTGAAACAATACTGAGTGTAGTGATTATTAATTCTTGTTTGATAGGTTGATAAATTTTATGTCCAGCCTTTGCTCAACAACATTCCAGGTAATGCAAGCAGCGCAAATGGGCACCAGCCAACTAGTAGCTTATTAACACCAGGCTGCTGGGCTTTATGACAGAGATATACTGGCCAATAGTCAAAAGAAGCTTGACTATTGTTCACAGACAATGAGTTATAGGTCACACAACAAAAAAATTCAAGACATTAACTACTGCTCACATATCCTGAGTTCTTAGTTCAGTCACACAGCTAAAATTCAAGAATCTTTTTCTGCTCCTTTCGGCTAAGAAAAACAAAGACAAAAGAAGCTTTACTACTACGCATGCAGCCTGAGTTCTTAGCCCAGTCTCACAGGGACATTTCAGCAGGGAACTCAGAGTGTACCACTGTGATGTTGTTTAGGGCCACTGTATTATTCACTTAAGGCTTCTAGTGGATTATTGTTCTACTTGTTATTGTCTGTTGTCTTATAATAGTAGTGGCAGTGCAGTGCCCTATCACAGAACCCATGCTTACAACTTTAAAAAAAATATTTATTATATTACTAGCTGGCCTTTTGGCGGCCACAGTGGTGCAGTGGTTAGCATTGCCGCCTCACAGCAAGAGGTTCTCCAGTTCAATCCGCGGCTGGGGTGCCTTCTGTGTGGAGTCTGCATGTCCTCCCTGTGGCCGTGTGGGTTTCCTCCAGGTGCACTGGTTTCCTCCCACATCAAAAAGACATGCTGCAGGTGGATTGGATACTCTAAATTGGCCCTAGGTGTGAGTGTGTGCATGTGTGTGCCTTCTGTGGAAGGTTGGGTGCCGGGCTGGCAACTCGACACCGTAAAACTCCACTGCCAATCATGAGCGGACAAGGTGATCCGCTGTGGCAACCACTGACTGGGAAAAGCCGAAAGAAGAAGAAGAAGATATTACTAGCTGGCCTTTCTCTCCTTGCGGTAATTGGTTACACTCTTACTGCTGCTGTCTCAGCCTAATTTAGTTTGTTCCACTCCTCTCTAAAAACTTACCTGCACACTGTTTGTTTGCTGTGAAACTGTAACTGTCTGAAGAAAATTCACTTGTAGATTCATAGTACTTTGCAGTACCTTACTCCTTCTAAATATCTCTACTATAACTGCAGTCTGGAGTAGCATTTCCCATGTGCTCCAAAGCATATGTTAGATTAATATTCCCATTACATAAAATTGTTCCACTGGCAGCAAAACAGCTCCAACAATAGCAGGAGGAATCCTGGTATGTTTCTCAATATGCTTCCTTCTGATCCCTGATTCTCCATTGAAGCCTAATGACATTACATTTATATGACCAGTTTTCCACCCAGAACTCCACCTACTTCCCAGCTCTCTTAAAGGCATACACATAAATATAGAAATAGCCTGGACACAAGCATACACACTCACACAATTCCTAAACCATCACTTTTGATTTAAGCACTTTAACTTTCTTCTCTTGTATTTACTAACTAAATGCAGTGATCACAGCTTGCACCATCCACTTCACTCAGCTATCTACTCCCACCTCTCCTATATTCATACTCCAGTGTTCTATCTAGTCTTTCTTTGACATCCCTATACAAAGCCACATACCACACTTCTCTTAAATATCACTGCATCCTTAATCTTCCTGTTTTATTACCAAGAAGTTACCATATACTACTCAGTCTGTACACATTTCTCACAATATGTGCTCCACTTCATCCATTCAAATCACCACTCTTCACCACTAATTGTTTCCATTATATATAAAGACTCACTCAATCTTTACTTCAAATTCAAAATAATATACCTTCACACCTACCACACCAAAATAAAACTGTTAAAGTTAAACCAAAACAAGTTTATCAAACATACACATTTTTTTCTCTTTTACCACTCTGTGGAGATATTCATCCCAACCCCGGACCCTTCTTTCATCCTGACTTCTAAGGATCTTCCAAAATTCACTCAAGGACAACCCCCCCTCCCCACTAAGCTTCATCTCCTTCCAAAACAGGAACAACACCAACACAAAAGCCAGCAAAACACAGCCCAACTATTTCAAACTCACTAAAAGAGCTTAAATTCATTTTCTCAACTACTATTAGCATCTATAATAAAATTTTAGAACTACATGCTAAGATCTCCCACAAAACACCAGATATTCTTGCCATAAATGAAACATAGCTAAAATCCCCCTGGTTGTAATATTACCAGGCTGAGAATTTATTATAGGGTAGAATTCCAAGATAGTCAGGATATAGTAAAGCTAGTGAAACACCTTTTTTTTAATTCTAATTCCCAAATTCGACAATACTGACCTCAACTCCTATCTTAAACTAAATAACAGTAAGAACTATGTATTATCATACTCTATATTTCCAGAGGTAATAATGCTATAAACCTAGAAAACATCCTAAAATGGATTTCATGTTCAATTTCTAATGGAAAGATAATCCCAGGTGACGTTAATTTCAAATGGTGGATTATCTCCTCAAAAATATCCATCATCTAGCCTAAAGCTATTGTATTGATTCAACTCATTTCCACCTCCACATTGGTGTCCAATTCTGCTAAGTATATCTCCAGTGGTACCCTCCCTGATTCCCTCAGTACTCAACTCCCTGTGTATGCAAACTCAGTACTTGCCATGTTAAACAACACGTAGAAGTTCTTCTAACCTAATTCACTTTAACCATGATACATTTAACATAATTCCTAATAAGCTACTTTAACCTGTATACCCTGAAAAATATTCCACTCACTGAAGCTGTACACAAATTTAACTCACTTTTGCTTAAAGTCTTCAATAGTCTGGATCCAACTAGAATAAAATCATTAAAAAATAACCATACTTCTTCATTATCCACTCAAAGTAGGCACCTAATGTAGAAAGATATAGGGCTTAGAAAGAATGGTTAAAATATAAATATGCCCAAAACCTTCAACACTTTAAAGAACTACATAACCATAAAGGCAGATTATTGCAGAAAAACAAAATCTACTTCAATAACCCCTTACTAAAATAATCTTCCAACCCTAAAAATCTCTGGTCCTTTGTTAATAATGTAGTCCACCCTGGAACATCCACCACTTCTAATCCTGCCCCAAATAGCACTCCCTCTGAAATAGCTGTTCAGTTTAAGACATATTTTATATAAAGCATAAAAGTCCTTCTTAAAGATTTTCCTCCTAATAATCCTGACAAGAACTCTCTTCAGACAGCCCCCCACTTCACCCTAAAACCCATCTCACCCTCCTACATCAAATCACTAGTTTTTAAACTGAAACCCTGCCCTCCTTCAGTAGATAATCTTCCAGCAGAATACCTTACCTTAAGTTGGCTGATATTTCAATAGCATATCCTGTGTCACTTCTAGTTAACAGATCTATCAAGGAATGCTGCATTCCTTCTCTATGGAAAAAAATTGTCTTCATCCCCCTTCATAAAGGAGGAATCTCATCTGATATTACCAGTTTCAGACCTATCTCCATATTATCCCCTTTGTCAAAAATTCTTATGAAATACATTTACAAGCACCTTCTTAAGCATATTCTTTAGGTCCTGAGCTCCAGACAGCATGATTTTAGACCCACCACAGCACTACCACGGCCTTATTAACTTTCACAGATACTATCCACAAAGCCAGAATGAAGGCAAACTTGTTTCTTCTCTATTCCTTGATCTATGTTAAGCTTTTGATCTAGCATCTTACTAAAAACTCCTCTACCAACTGTCTTCCCTCAGTCTGTCACAGCCCACACTACTATGGTTTAACAACTATTTAACTGAGATAGTGTAGTGATTAGAGTTGCGGCTTTATATGCAGACATTTATAGTTCGAGCACTAAGGCAACTTATTTTGGGAAATTGAAAATTCAGCCCGGGGATCACTCCAGTGGCTCTACTTGACAGAGGCACTGGGAACTAAGGTCAGGTGTTACAATGCCAGGGTAATTCTATGGGCTAGGCTTGTAAAGGCTTCAGGGCTATTAGCCTAGTATACACCTATGAACCTATATATACCAGTCTGTTAAATTGCTCTCCACTTTTTCTCTCTTCCTTCTTCTCAATACTGATGTGCCAGAGGGTTCCATTTTCTGCCCTCTGCTCTAATATATTCACTAACAATTTACATAAATCCTCTCAGCAAGCTTCTCTAATAGAATACACTGATGATTCTACCCTAATATGCATTTCCAACAACATAATACATCTTCACAGATTTACTCAAGAAGCCTTTAACTCTGCTGAAAGATGGCTATAGGATAATCATCTGCTACTAAATCCCCCAAAAATGTAATTACTTTTTTTCCCAAAAGTCCTATTGTCACAAAAAAAGAACAACTTTAAAATATCCTCCTTAAATAATGCCATGATTGAAGTTACCCTAGATAAAAAAACTACTTACAGGACAATTGACAACAATCTTAAATTAGATTTAGATATCCACAACAATAACCAGTATCCAAAAGAGCATCAAGAAAACCCATCAAAACTTACAGACTCTGCCAAGGTAACTCTAGCTACCACTAACCTCTTACCATCTGTCCTGCATGCAGCACCTGTCATGACCAACCTACAAGCCTTACTTAGTTCTAAACTTGAACAGTGCTATAACAAAGTCACCAGATTGACTTACTATAAACCTTACTGTACCCACCACTGTTCAGCACTAAAAACACTTAAATGACTTGAGCTTCCTCACCACCTATCTTATACTCGTCTCAACTTAACTCATATAATCATCAGTACCCCATCTGCCTGCCCCAACAATTAGACCCCAACTCCAATACTATGTTCCAAATCATCCCCTTTGGTCAAATACTAAACAACTGCTTACAATCCACAAATCACAAAGGGCTGCTGGGATCAGTCTGTATTCCAATAGTGTAGCTAGAACTTGGAATAAAATTCATATATCAGTCAGGTCTGTTACACATCCTTATATTTTCAAACCATTACTAAAAAACTTCCTCTCTGCTTCATGGCTTTGTCCCTGCTTAGTGTCTGAGACATAGCTGTTTAGCACACTTCATCACCTTTTTTATACCTCTTTCTAAAGCACTAAATCACTTAACCTGCTTATTTCCTTTTAATACCTCACTTTATTGTGCTTCTTAAAATAGTATACCTACTTCTAATTAGCACAACCAAATCAATATTCCATCACTACTTCTCTATTAACACTCATACTTGCTAATCTCCTCTTGTACCTCACTCTACTGTAGTTCTTAAATTGCTTCTCCTTCTCTTATACACCCCACTTCTTATCTGTAATGTCTCAATACAAGGCTTATAAATTTAATGCTTTTGAATATCAATACACATTTAGTATGCTGACTATTGTGCAGTGTATTAACTGAAAATGCATTATAAAATTTGTAATTGTGAATATTGATATCATTAAATATTATACCGTGGAGCTTTTCTCCCTGGGCCTCACTGAAAAATTAAAACGTATACCTAGTTAATTAAACATTGAACAATTAGTGTTGCCACCTTTCATTGTGGCTAAAATTGGACATAGGCTACACCCCCTCACACCTTCCATAATCCTGCTCATATCCTGCCCACTTTCTACCCATTCTATAATGTCATTGTCATGTCAGATGAGAGGGAACATCCTCTTTTTCCATTCGTGATGCCTTTTTTTCCTGTGGATTTAATATGCTTTTTGTAAAAAAAAAACATAGTAAATCTGGCAATTGAACAAACTCCTACAGTCTGTCTGATTTTTTTTAAACAGAATACCAGAGTTTATAGCACGGGAAAGCCTAATTTGGTTATAACTGCCACACCAACTAACATATATGCAACTTGTTACCTTCTATAAAATTATCCAGCATCTATCTGCCTGTCCAGCACTAAAAACATTTTACACAACAATGTTCCCAGTCGGTCATTGCAATCAAGTGACCAAAATTCCTGTCTGTCTACAAACCTGGCAAATCTGCTGGGCCTACAAGGCCTGGAACTCATTACTTGTATCCATCAGGTCTATACCCACCCTCCCATCTTTCAAAACCAATCTGAAATACTTCCTATCTGAAATCTGGATCTATACTTGCTCAAATCCAGGATAAACTATATCCATAAATGTGAACAAGTATCTTTTTAATCCTTATACTTCCTTACTTTCCCTTCTTCACTTACTCCCTTAATGCTATCTAATTGACTTCCCTGACTTTCTCTGTAAATATGTCATAAGCCTGTTTTCCCTCACTTCAAATTGCAATTCCTATCTATATTAGACTAACTTACCTTTACTTTCTTTACAAATTATCTAAACTTTTTTCTAAATATTAAAGATTGTCATATACCTTACATCAATTTTTAACGAATGCTTTTATATTGTGTCTAATTAGTTATAATTATTTAAACTGGAATGTTTTTGTTTTATTTTTGAAGACTGTAAAACTTTTGTTCTAAAAACGTTTTGTAATAATTATGAGCTTTTCACCCCAGGCCTCTGCTGAAAATGGGTTTCTACTCAGTCAGACTTTCCTGGTAGTCAAATGTCAGTAAATAAGGGTGAGCAGCCACTACTGACTCACCCATTCTTTGTTTAGGGAGGCAACTTGACTCACCACATAGAGTGACACCTAGTTGGAGCAGTAGGTGTTATCCTGTGAAGAGTGAAAAAGCAAAGCCTTTGCAGTCATGGTATGGAAAACAAGTAAGCTGAAAGGAACCTAACACACTGAAGCATGCTTACACCTGGGGAGGGCTGCAGTATAGGTCTTTGCAGAGCTATCAAAGAGGAGACAGATGCTTCTAGTGGGAAGAGTGCAGGCCCCACTCCCATTACCAGCAGCCTCATTTAACTTGACTCTTTCCAGGGAACAGAGAGCTGATTGGGACTCACAGGAAGGTATGAATGGGCAGTACGGCTCTCACCCACGCTTACAGTGCATGACACATGGATTGACTGGATTTCAGAAATGCAGCCTTTGGGCAAAATCCTGAGAAATCAAAATAATAAAAAAATCTGAATGTCATTTTAAGGCTGTTTGAGCTAGAAAGAGTGATCAGAGGGATGTGCATGGGTTATGACATCTATCGGAAGTAACTTGGCATAACTCTCTCCAATCACTTCATTTTGATCTTCTAGTGGTCATCTTTACCATGCTAAAGAGTAATTTAATGAGAATATTCTTGGAGGATCTTAATTGTAGAAGAATGAGTGATGTGATTCTTAAAACAATAATGTTGTAAATTTCATTTTGCATAGGTAAAGGTAGAATGTGACGCAAATCAAAGAAAGTAGCAGATGGTATTGTCTTGGAGGAAGATATTAAAGTTAAAACAGGCTCCAAAACAGATTAAACAAACCAAGAGAAAATACGTACTGCAGAGGCTCCAAATCACAGTTCCAGCAGAAAGACAATTCCAAAAAAACACTCAGAAGCTGAAAGAAACATTTGATTTTAGTGCCTTCGTTTTTAATAAGTACAAAACTTCTTCAGACAAAATAGTGAAAAATCCAAGCCAGTTAAAAAGGAAGCTTATGTAACATCCTGAGTCACATGAGAATCAAACCTTCTTTCACTCATAGAAATTTAAAGCTATGCACCCCTATTAAGAGTCTTCACTTAATCTCTAAAATTACATAATGTCCCATGGTTGTTATCGTGGCACAACAAGAAATTCAAAGAAATCCATTTAGCAGACTGAATATAATAATGGATTAATGAAAGGGAACCAACATTTTAAATTTTATCTTTTTAGAGCATTACGTTTTAATAAACAACCAATGGAGGTGTGACCCTTAAGTCTGGGCCAGCTGTTGGCATGCAAATAAAGTTGCCAAAATACAGCTGCCATGGACCTCCACATACAGCTTGTGTGACTTTCTCAATGATCACAAATTAAAAGAATGACCTGGAGCATCTCCAGCATGTCTTGCTAATACATTTGTTCCCTTATTGATTCTAATGTCATTAATATGTTTGTACACATGGTCCTTTAACTTACATTTGGTTTTACCGATGTAAAATGCTAAACATTTTTGGCATAGAGCAGTGTATACTATGCCACTTGTAAGACATTTAAATGAACGTTTTAATTTAAAAGTGTGGCTGCCTATCTCAATTTCTTTGCATACCATAATAAATTTACAGATAGAACAGAAGACACATTTTACCATTTTACAGTTCATTTTGGGAAAAGAACTGACAATACCAACATGTTCCAGTATTGTCTTTAAATTATGACCCGGCGTATACACTATGTGGTGTTTATCAACTAACTTGTTCAAAATATTTGTGTCCTCCTTCAACAGGGTCCAGTTCTTCTCCAAAATTCTCTTTATGTCTCCACTGTCCACACTAAATGGAGTAATAAAAGCTCCGCTATAGTTGAAGTTCCTATGATGCATGGCCATGCTCCCCTTACCTATGATGTGGGGAGAGGGTAAAAAGTGGTTCCACTGTGGAATTTTGGGAAGCTATATGTGTTGTACTAGACTCATCTTGAAGAACAGGGACAATAAAATTCCTCTCGTGTGTATTGATGACTTCATAAATCAACTCATTGACCAGACTAGATGGATAATCTCTGGCCAGGAACATAGACTTGATGTGTTCACACTCATCCAGGAAATATTTGAATTGTGATACCATGGGTATAGCTCTCACAATATTACAGTTAGTCTTCTCTTGAACAGACATCACCATGTATAGAAGTGCTCATGATTGATACCAAAGAATTAAATATGCTGCAGTGAGACATGGCCAAGAGATGGCAGTTTCATCAGAACCTTTGGAACTTCATTTTAGTGGAGCAGGCAGAACACACATAGTCTCAGGTCAGTAAGCTAAATTAAGTTCTAGTACATTCTTTCGCCTTGAAATTGAAGGTACATCATTTCAAAAATCATGCCAGGAAAAACAGTGTAAAGAATAATTAATTTTCCAGAAAAGGTGGAAGGAGCTGATGCAGTATGGTTAATATTAAGAAAGATGGCAGTCATTGGCCTTAGAAACCCCTTGTGTAATAGAAAAGGCACATCAAGCTTGCCTGCAAGACATTTTATTTGTAAGCTTAATTATCAAGACCACTTGATGCTGCACAAAGTAAGGGAAGATAATTTCAATATTCCTGGTTATGTGCGATGCTTTATATTAGACAGGAAAGGCACTAATTCCAGTTATTAAACAGAATAAGAAGTAATATGCTTTTTGTTGGTGCAGCTGCCTTTTCAGCAACCTTACAGGTGTTGCAAGGTTGCGTTACTGAAGTACTTGAAGGAGTTTGCAATACAAAGAATTTTACTGTGTGTAGTCTCAATATGCATCTGTTTCTGCTACTCCATTATGAGGTTTAGAACCCCAAACAGAGTACAAATGTAAAAGAGAAGGGAATAGACCGCTGTAAATAGCCATAACACCTTTCTGGAATTGAAGAATGGCAAGCAATCAAGCATCTGTTACCAAGAATAGGCATAAGAAGCCATCCCATTTTGCCTTAGGAAACAGGTTTGAGGCACTCAACCAGATGAAATTTTTAAACAAGATCAAATTTACTTTCCTGATATTTATAAATGAGTTCATTCCATTCAGGTGGTCTGAAGTGTGGACATCGGGCAGCACTATGCAGCAGTAGGGACATTGCATTACATCAGCTCCCTGCAATTGATGTCTAGAAAGCAAATATGTGGGGGTTATTGCCAGTATGAGACCTTTCCCTGTTGAGGGACTGGTTTGAGGTCACTACCACCCAGTATGGATTATGCATACGTTTCGGGGGTGACTCACATTAACATCTGACAATACATGCCTTATACTAATGGCCTTTTAATTTACTATGAGACTATTGACTGCTATGGCTTGGACGATAAATTGTTGAGTTTTCAATTTATTGTAGCCCCACAATGTTCTTTTTATATACATATAAACACACACACAAATATATATGTGCATATATATATATATATATATATATATATATATATATATATATATATATATATATATATATATATATATATATACATATACATACATAAACCAAAAAAAGGTACAAGCCAGACAGCCAGTCCCCGATGATTGTTGATTCCGCAAATCCACAAACCAACACAGATAAATCACACTGCTAACCAAAGAACATTAACGTAGTATAAAATATCCTAATGTTTTCGTCGTATCACTTCATCAGATGAATACCACAATCAAAATTGACTGTTTAAATAGAAGTTTAAAATGTTGACATCCAATGAAAATACAAAAACAATTAAAACCTTGTTAAAATTGTGACGTGTTTGAAATATTTTGTTAAGTGCTAAAAATATACCATATATGTACGCATTTAAAAGAACTGCGAATATTATTCTAAAAACTGAATGTTCACTGTCAGGACCTGATTTTATAAATCAATAAAATCAACAAAATAATAAAGAATTGAATAATATGTAAATGAAAGTGTGTCAAATATATGCAATAAAAACAGCTCTATCTGTTGGTGAAAGTAAAAAGCATTCTTAGAACATGAATATACTTTTCCAGTGTTTCCCTGAGTTGTGATATGGATAACAAAAGTGAAAGCCATAACTGTTCAGTACTAAATCCTTAAAAAATATATTGTGAACAAATTTAATGTTAAAACATTTTTTAAAAACAATAAATAATATGAATAATATAGATGCAAAGTAATAGTTTAAAAATATAAATAATATTGTATATGAGTGATATGTGTATATTTTATAACTTAGCAGCCCTTAGTTTCAAAACAGGCTTTACAGATACCATGTCATTAAGGCCTGGGGGATGACTGGCGTCTAAAACCAGCTGCCAGTACAATTCCCTATATTCTAAATGGGTCTCCCAAAGACCACCCCTAGGGTCTATGGGTGCTACCTCAATAACAAAGAACTTAAAATTGGCTTTCTCACAGGTTAAAATGTGTCTAAATAAAGCATTATTGTCATTCTTTTTCCTTATATCATAACCGTGTTCATAAATTCTTTGTTTTAACCGTCTCTCAGTTTTGCCTACATAAAATGAATCACATGAGGCACATAAGGCTAAATATACCACCCCTGAGGTGTTACAGTTTGCAAACCCATTTGTATTAATGTATTTGTTTCTACTTTTTATATGAAGGGTCTCAAAGTTCAATATATTACAGCAGTAACCACAACTACCGCACTAATGTGTCCCTTTCTTGTTGTTGTCTTATACATTGTATAAATACTTATGTGCACCCCCTTCCAAAATATTTTTTAAATTACGTCCTTTTTTATAAATATACTGCAAAGGTCTCTCAAAATTAACTTCTAAATCTGAAATTTTTGCAAATCTAGACCATTCAGTACTTATTACTTTTTTAATTACGTTGGTTTCACCCGTATAAGTCATAGTAAAAGCAAACAAAAATTTCTGCTCTGTGTTAACATGTCCTGAGTTTACAATTTCCGTGTTAGTAGTGGGCAATCTTATGCCTAAAATGGGAGCAAATCTATTGCTCCTACCATCCTTTACTTGTGCATAAATTTCTGTTAACATTTCATTTGGATAACCTCTAGTTTTGAAGATATCTATAATGATTTCACTTTCTTCTTCAAATTCCTTGTCCAAAGAGGTCATTCTACTTGCTCTAACTAGTTGACCTTTAAAGACCCCTCTCTTTTGGTGTGGTGGGTGAGCGCTATTAAAATGTAAATAAGAGTTGGAAAAGGTTAATTTTCTGTGTATTCTGGACTTAAATCCATCTGTTGTTCTAACTAAATTAATGTCTAAATATACCAATTCATTGTCGTTAATTTGATGTGTGAACCTCAGAAAGTCAGTAGTTTCAGTAATATATTCAAGGAACTCGAAATTTAGTTTCTGAGTCATCCCAGAATAAACAAATATCATCCAAGAAGTGCCCATATAAATTCCAACAATTGTAATATTCTGAGGAGAAAACATATTTTTTTCTCCCAGTATAACATAACAATGTTGGCATAAGTGGGCGCACAATGTGCCCCCATTGCTACACCCTTTAACTGCTTAAAATATTCACCTTGAAAGAATATAAAATAGTTTTTTAACACAAGGTCTATTAATACAAGACATGTTCGAAATGTTTTAAAAGGAATAGTGTGAATGTCTGCTAGGAATTCTTCAAACCAAACCAGACCTATATTGTGAGGAATACAAGTGAATAAATCTATCACGTCAAGAGTGATGAAACTTTTTGTGTTGATCAATGAACTGTCAATACGTCTTAAAAAGTCCCAGGAGTCTTTTAAAATAGTCTTGTTTTCCAAAATAACTGATTTAAGTTTAGAATCCATGTATTTAGCCAAAGGTGCAGTCACTGAGCCTTCAGCCGAAACTATTGGTCTCAGTGGAGGATCAACTAAATCTTTATGCACCTTTGGAATACCAAAAATTGAAGGGACTTTTGGTTTTTCGACAGTCAAAAAATTATATGTACTTAAATCAATCAATTCTTCAAAAAGTAAATCATTTAAACACACCTGTATTTTCCTGTAAGCTATGTGTATTTCGTTTAATGACACCCTACCATTAGTTTCTTCATCATTTAAAATATCCAACATTTTACCCTTGTGTGTAATATAATCCATGAAAACAGCACCAGCACTTTTATCCGGTTTCATTATTCTAATATTCTTGTTGTCTCTACAGCCTTGTAAAATTTCCCTTTCTTCTATTGTAAGATTGGGGGTTACTCTGCTGTGTTTTAAATGCTCCCTCAGTTCTTTTTCCACTACGGTTTCACAGTTTTTTAACTGAGGGTGTAAAGGTGGATTAAAGGAGTACCGCACCCACAGACTCAAAAAACATGTTTAAAACATTGTGGCATGATGTTTCCTACACTTTAACAGCACTCTGGAATTATTTACAGGATTTAAAATATTTTATATGTAATTCCAGACTCTGACCACCTGGAGGCTGGCATATTGACGTGGTTTGGATAAATCAGGTTGCCATCCAGTATCCCAGAAATCATTGTTTGGCTCAAAAATGTTACATCATGCAGGCCTCCGTTTGCCTAAAGTTCCTGTCATTTCATATATGTTGCATGCGTACAAAGTACTGAGTAAAATAGAACAGTGTAAGTAACATTCCCTGCTGCTGAATGACTACTTAAAACAGAAACAGTGCAAATGCCACAAAACACACTCAAAGTGCTGTTTACTGCTGCCTTTTTTTCTAATTTAGTTTAAATGGCACTAATTTGTGAGACAATGAATTCCAGTCCATTTACTTCTCCCCTCCCCATAACACTTAGCTTCCCCTGATCAAACACGACCCTGCAAAGTAGAACAGCAGAAACTGTAAATAAATGAGTGAGACCGCTCATAGCTGTCCACATATCCCCACCAACAGTCCCCCATGTGCACAACAGCAACAGGACATAAAAATAAAAAGAAGTAACCCCTGCAATTAATTTTAAAACTCCGAGTACAGCTTACAACTGCTTGAAAGTGCCTTAAGCACACTGTATCCAATGGCCGGTGTTCTGCCCAGCAACAAAACAAACAGCCTCTGCAAGTCCAGAACCTAGGACCATGCACACCATACACAAAACAATTTACCACTAAGCCATGCCAGATATGCAGAAATTGTATGTTATCAGAAACATAACCCCAGCCCAGTCATGCAACAGTACAGAGAATGTATACCTACAGCTAGATGGGCGTGTGTCTGCAAATATATCACTAAACGGATACAACATATCTATAGATGTAGTCACATATATATATATATATATATATATATATATATATATATATATATATATATATATATATATATATATATATATACATATATATATATAAATATCCAGAGATATATACATACATACATATGCAAATATATGAACAGATATGCATGCAAATCCTGACAACTACACATATATATGTCAACATCTATATGTCCACATATGCAAGTCAAGTGACATATGTATGCAGATATATGTCTCCATAGGTATATTCTGACATAGTTAGACATATGTAAGAAAATATATATGCCCATAGAGGTATATATGGCCAGACATCTGTAGATACCAACGGTAGATGAACAGAAACATATATGTCCACATGCACCATCAATGGGCCTGAGAAGCCCCAAACAATATACATCATGTATGAATTTGCATACCCCCGCCCAGCCAAACACATCCGCCCTGCAATACACTACCAAGCTCATAATATTGTACTTCTGTCATTGAACTAGGAAATTAAATCAGCCCTCTGTTATGTGTCACATGTCAACATCACATACCCCTCTCCCCCACCCACTAGGCGGGCCAAGCAGTACAGGCCCATCCAACCCAGGCCATCCCCAACCCATACATGCATAACCCACAGTTCTGCTTTCCCCCACCTGCAGCACACACACAGCCACCACCCCTACCCTGGTTACCAGACCGTAGCTACCACACATTGCATCCCCCTTGGGACTCATCCTGTATGATGTCCCGACCCAAGTATCCTAGGTAGTGCACACGCCGGAGACCATGCACATAGCCAGGGGTACCTATGTAACCCTGAGTGTAGATGAAGGTTGAATACCCAATGTTTGGGTTTTCCTGCATGGGACGAATATATTTCTGGTACTAACAATAGATGTCACGTGTGACTCTGTGTACACCAACAGATTTAGTTGCAGGTATCGCAAAGCATACGTGGCACACAAGATTGGCCGGTATGCACATGAAACACAATATCCAGCAAAACCAGTCAACATTACCAGATATGTAGCTAAAGATTTAGAGGTATATGTGTTTGTATAAATACCCATAACTGTATAGACATATACCTCCCCCTCTCTGTAGTACAAATGTATGCATACATAGATAGACTTATAAATAAATACCCACATATACATATATACATATGCAAACACCCATACATCCACATGTCATTAGATGTATATATATATATATACAGCAATATATATATATATATATATATATATATATATATATATATATATATATATGTGTGTGTGTGTGTGTGTGTAGATATACACAGATATATAGCTATGATAAGATACAGCACTTAAGAATGACATATGTTCACAGGCCATGCCAATGGAGATGAGGGACCCAAACAAGAAACGTGTAACACGTAGCATGAACCCCCCACCAGCTGGACAGGGAAAATATGCAAACAAACCCACAAACAATGTAAACAATCTACTGCTCCACGTGGGTAGTGTGTAGTGGTGTGTTTAGACCCGACCTGCACCCAGAGTAAGGATGAGTGCTGTAGAGGAGGTGCGGCTGGGGGAACTATGGGTATGTAATTATGGGTCTAGGCGTGCAGGTGTTTGCTGGAGTGGGTCTATTTGGACCGCCCCAGGGATGTAAGCAATAGTGTTCATTGGGCAGAGCCACCGCCCAATGGGCAGCCACTCCCACTATGAGTTCCACTGCAGTACAGTCTATTTTACATGGCAAAGAATGGTATAGCCAGATGTAGATATAAATATGTAGAGGTATGTGTGTGTATATATACCCATAACTACATGGAGATATTTGACCTCCTACCTAACTACATTATCACACTACAGCAGTATGCAGTTACAGCATGCGCTATGGAGATTACAGGGCTACAGCTCTCCCAGGGGAGTATTTCTAGGTGGGTGACATCAGCAGCCTTGCCAAAGTTGAGTATGTGAAATGTATGGGGTGTGAGTAACCTAAAAGCATTGCTCTCTACACAGTCAGACATGCACACACAGTTGGTAGGTCAGAGGCTAGAACTCCCAACTAACTTCGTAATCATACTATGGCCATACAATGTTACGGGATGTGCTACAGAGATTACTTGGCTATGATCGTCCCAGAGGTGTATTCCAAGCTGCGTGACATCAGCAGCCTTGCCAAAGGAGGGTATTTGACTTTTAAGGGATGTGAGTGGCCTAAAAAGCATTGCGCTCTACACACTCAGTGACAGACAAACACACACAGACAGACTCACACACCCACAGTTACCACATCTGGGGTTTGACCTCCTACCTAACTACATTATCACACTACAGCAGTATGCAGTTACAGCACGCTGTACAGAGATTACTGGCCTACGGCTCTCTCAGGAGAGTATTTCTAGGTGGGTGACATCAGCAGCCTTGCCAATGTTGGGTATGTGAAATGTAAGGTGTGTGAGTAACCAAAAGCAATACTCTTTACATAGTCAGTGAGAGACAGAGACACACACGAACAGTGACACACACTCACACAATCAGTTGCCATGTTTGGGGTTAGAACTCCTACCTAACTAGTCTATCACACTACAGCAGTACGCAGTTATGGGATGCACCATAGAGATTACTAGTCTACAAGTCTCCCAAAGGTGTATTACACATTGGATAACCTCAGCAGGCTTGTCAGGGTACCACTATGGGGTGGCTAGTGTGTGCATGGCCCATACACCATTCATGTAGAGGTGACATGCAACAGGCGGCCAGACATGGTGTCATATGTCACAGGTGCATGTCTAGGGCAACTAGCTGACTATGTCCTTGTACAGCCATGTTGCACAGCTGGCACATGGACCACATAGTCTGTGGTGCTGGCAGATACTGGTCGCTAGTAACTGCAGTGTGTGAAATTGGCAACTGATGTGTTTGGGCCCTTTGGCTGTGTGCTCAGTGGGACAGGTGTGGATGGCTCCTTGTCATGGTCACCCTGTTCCACAAATCTATAGCCATCTACCTTTGGCGTATTATGGTGTGTTGTCTTTACATATATGTCTGTATTCCTATCCACTGTGTGTGCAAGACATGAGTGGTGCATACTGACATGTGTCTGCAGTAACTATTGCAACTGTTGGATATGTCTGGTCCACTGGTGTTTCCATACATGGCCTTCATGTGTTTAAGTGTGTGAGCATGCCCTGTATGACCTTTCAGTATGTTGATGACTGACATTGCCTTCATTTCTCCAAGTGTGTAAAATGCCTAGTAAGGCCATCTGTTATGCATGTGTGGAGCATGTCCAGTGGTTTCTACTGCATGGCTGACCTTTGTGTTGTACACTGACAGGTAGCATGCTGTGTTTGCAGAGTATCCACTGATCATTTGGCATTGACTGTTGCAACATGTCTGCATAGCGGGGGGGGGGGTACACCTGACGATTTCTATGTTTCTACACAGGATTGGGGGGGTGTACCTGGCTGTTACTGTATTTCTATGTGAGGTAGGGGGGCACACCTGACAGTCATACACATTTGCTAGGACTCTACTGGTATGTCCTGTAGTCCGATTCTGTCAGTGGTCTTACCCATCATGTTGGCTATGCCATACCGGTGTAGTTCTGTTCTTATCTTTTGATTGCATACACATTAGTTTCTGACTTCCTAGCTGTCACAACTGACATCCTACTCCCTGGTCTGCTGTGGTCTGTCCGTGTAGGCCTGGGTGGGAGTCACCCATACGCCTCATTCAGAGACCATAGTATGGCATTTGTTTGTGTGTGTCTACACCTGTCCTGCTGGCTGTGACTGCTGTTGGGTATGTGACCCCCCCTCCTGACTAGCATGTGTGAGTCACTTATCCTATGGGTGTCCTAGTATTGCAGGTGGTGCTGCAGGGCTGCCTATGTCGGATGCACGTAGTACACTGCCTACGCATGGTTAGGCACAGGTAGTGTAATGTTTGGCATCCCTTGTACTTTATGTGGGAGTCAGAGGGAGGTGCTATTCCCTGGGTCCCTTCCATGTCAGTGTATAGGTTCATAGGTTCATACTAGGCTATCTGCCCTAGGGCATTTATAAGCCTAGCCAGAGTGTGTGTGGCTTTCACCACCCCTTAGGATGAGAATACTATACCCATTAGTTTGCTGTGCCTCTGTCCAGCAGTGACACAGAGATGATTCCCGGTGTAAACCTACGATCTCCCATCCACTCGTCAAGATTTCTCTTGAACAGAGTCAGTGAGGAGCTCTGCCTCACATGGACTGGGATTCTGTTCCATAGTGTAGGGAGTCTCTGGGTGATGAATCTGTCCCTCCAGCACGTCCTATTTATATCCGTGTTGAGGTTTAAGTCTCTTGCTCTCGTGGCTCTGGTGGAATTGGATTTTTTGAGGTGGAGCATGTCCATTAATTCCGGGTTGGACATGGCCTTGTATGTCAGGCACAGATCACCTCTGAGTAGATGGTATGCGACTGAATAGAGCTGGAGTTTCTTCAGTCGGGCAGCGTATGACATATGTTTGAGCCCCTTTATCCTTTTGGTGAGGAACTTTTGGGGTCTTTCCAACTGCTGCAGGTGTCGGGTAAGGTACATTCCGAATGGGGCGTTGTACTCAATCATTGGTCTGATAAGTGAAGAGTACAGGGATACAATGACCTCTCCTGATCTGGATGTGAATCCCTTCATGATCAGGTGGGCAATGTAGAAGGTCTTCCTAACCACTTTGGCAATGTGAGTGTCAAAAGAGAGGTTACTGTCAACTTGGGTCCCCAAGTCCCTGATAACTTCTTCCGTGTTTAATGGATTACCACCTATGTGGTAATTAGGGGTTACCTTGTTTTTCCCAAAGGGTATGACTATACATTTTTTGGCATTTAGCTTAAGGCCATGGCTCTGGTACCAGTTATCCATTTCTATGAGACCTCTCTGGAGGATGTCTGTGTCTGATGGTGTCAATTATGGTGCCCAGTTTGCAGTCATCTGCAAATTTTGTCAGCCACAATCCCCCTATGTTTTCCTGCACTTCAGAAAAATAAATGCCGAACAAGAGGGGGCCCAGGACTGAGCCCTGTGGGACACCGCTCGTGACCGGCTTATAGTCTGACATGGCACCAGCAACTCTAACCCTGTGGGTTCTGTCCTTGAGCCAGTTTGCAACCCATCTTGTGACATATGGGTTTACATCTAAGCTGGTGAGCTTTTCTATGATGCCCGAGTGGGGTATTGTGTCGAATGCTTTTGCTAGGTCAAGGTAGGCTATGTGAACTGCCTTACCCTCATCAATGGCCTTAGTGACTGTTTTGAAAAAGTCGACCAAGTTCAAGAGGCAGGATCTGCCCTTGACAAAGCCAAATTGGGTAGGATCCAGTGTCTGTAGGTCCCCAATGTCTTTATTTATGAGTTCCATTATGATCCTCTCCATAGCTTTGCAGACAAGGCTTGTCAAGCTTATGGGGCGGTAATTTCCAGGGTCCGTAGAAGCACCACCTTTGTGGAGTGGGACCACAGTTGCCGTACGCCATTCTTTGGGTACCTATCCTGTAGTAAGGCTAAGATTAAACAGCAGCCTTATGTGTTTGTTTAGTTCCTCATTGAGTTTCTGTAGCACACAGCCGGGGACACCGTCCGGTCCCATTGATGCTGTGTTTTTTGCTTTAGAGAGAGCAGCTCTCACCTGGGCGTCTGAGATGTTTGGGAGGCTAGACTCTGGTGGGATAGATATTTCTCCTTTTGGGGGGAGGGAGGGGAGAAATTTGCACTGAACCTGTCTGCCAGTATGTTGGCAATGTCTGTGGGTTCAGTGATTTTTGTATCATTTTGGACTAATTCTGAGCATATCTGGGAGTTTCCACCCAGGTTTCTAACATAGCTAAAGAAGGCCTTATGATTGTCTTTTGTGTCTTTAGTGATTTTTCTCTCAAAGTTGGCCTTGGATGATTTTATGAGTGGTCATAGTTTTTTGCTAGTATTGATCAGAGATGCCTTCCCTTTTACGGATTTTGCTCTGTCATGTAGTAGCTTTCTCCTCTTGTTGTAGAGTTTGTTTATGGCTGGGGTCCACCAGACTGGGCGCCTGCCTTTGGTGGAAAGGGTCTTGATTTTATTAGGGATTGCTTGATCCATACATTCCTGGAGGTGCTCGTAGAAGGCATTTGTAAGGGTTTCAGCAGCGTGGATAGTGGTTTCCACTGGCTCGGGGGCCTTGAAGGATACCACTCCAGTCTTAAGAAGTGTGAAGTTTGCTTTTGAGAAGTTCTTCACTGTGGTCTTTTTTGCTGGGGTTGGGGGCGGGATGTGGATCTCCAGTGAGATTAATTTATGGTCTGATCTCACCAATGAGGGATATACTTCCGGTGTGGAGCATTTTGTCCCCATGTTTGTGATGATCAGGTCTAGTATATTTTCTCCTCTTGTGGGAATGGTGACTAGTTGTTCCATAGCATTTGAGTTTATGAACTCCAGGAACCTTTGGGGTAGGGTGTTGGGGCTTGAGTAATGTTCCCAGTCTATGTTTGGGTAGTTGAAGTCACCCAATATGATGGTGTTTGGAGAGACATTCATACTCTCCAGTGTCTTCAGGAAGGCTGTGTGGGTTTCCTGAGTTTGACAGGGTGGTCTGTAGCATGCTACAAACTGTAGGGCAGTTTTACCTATGGTTAATTGCACCTGGATGGTCTCCAATGCTTCGTGCATTGCCACTAACCTGGAGTTGTGGGTATCCTTTATGAATATGGATAGTCCCCCTCCTTTTGTGGTTCGGTCCGGATTTTGGGGCCGGAACGCATGATATGAGGTACAACCTGATAGTGCTGGGGTGCTCTCAGGAGCCTTGAACCAGGTTTCAGTCACAGCACAGACATCGATGTTCTCCATACTGAGGAGGGCTTCGAGGGCGTGCATCTTGAGGTTTAGACTTCTGGCATTGAGCAGTATTACCCTTAGTTTTTTTCCATTTTTGTTTTCTAGGGCGGTAGGTTTATCATTTGAGCCTTGCCTAAAAAAGGCACTATGGGGGTGGCAAGAGCCTTTGCCAATATCCGGAAGCCCAGGGGTGACAGCTGCAAGCCGTCCCTTGCAAAGCAGCGTGGCTTGTCAAGCATGTCATCCCAGGCAGACAGACATTGGATCCCCTTAGAATGACACCAATAATTAAGCCAATTATTAAAGCTGATCATTTTGTCTCTGTATTGTGGCATCATTCTTGGGGAGGGTAGGACACTGCTCAGGGTCAGGGTCATACCGGCCTGGGCTACATAATCTGAGAGCTCCTCTATGCCTCTTTTCATGTAGTCCAGGGAGGTACGTCTCAGGTCGTTCACACCGGCATGGACAATGACTGAGTCATACTTGTACTTGCTGTAGAGTGACCTGAGTGCTTGTGTTATGTGGCGGATTCTAGCGCCCGACAGGCAGCTTACTGTGATCTTTTCCTTGTTCAGTCTGGTGAGTGGGACGTCAGTGTGTCTGATTATGGAGTCACCTATAACAAGTGTGTCTGGCATTGTGTTTGGCCTTAAGGGCTGTGACTGTTTAGCACACTGACTTTGAGAACTATGTGTTGCATGTCTTATGTCTTGAGGTGGCAGTTGCTTGGGTGTCTGCTTTGGAGGCCTCTATAGTTTTGGTAGATTTTTGATCAGTGCCTCTGAGTATGTCTTTGTGTGTTTATGTGTTTGTTTTGCAGTTGTGATAGTTCTATGTGAAACTGGGTTTGTGGTGTGCGTGGTTTCCTTCTCCTCCTGTCTGGTCTTGCCAGTCCTGAGTTGAGACAGCTATGCATTGCCTCTTTGCCAGGGCATACTGGGCATGCCTCCTTCTGCCTACTGTGGCAGGCTCAGGTTGTTCCTCTTCTGAATCACTCTGTGCCTGTGCAGGCCTTGGCATTGGTGGGGGGAGATATGGCCCTGCCCCTTGCTGCTCCTGCTGCAGCTGTTTCCGCAGTATTATATTGTGTAGCATGGCACATACAAGGACGATTTGAGTACATGTAGTTGGTGAGTACTGCAAGGCTCCACCAGATGTGTCCAGGCACCGGAACCATGACTTGAGCATCCCAAACACATGCTCTATTATAATTCTTGTTTGTGCGTATGCCTCATTATGGAGTTCTTGTTCGGGTGTGTGTGCATTTTTGATGGGTGTCATCAGCCATGGCTGCAGTGCATATCCAGCATCCCCCACTAGGTGACCATGTTGGATGTCCCCATTGGCAAATTTCTGGTACAGCTGTGTCAGATGCCAGATGTGAGAATCATGATAACTTCCAAGGCAGCCAACACACATGTTCAGTATTATGCCCTGGTCATCACACACCACCTGGCCGTTTATGGAGTGGAAGCCCTTGCAGTTGATGTAGACCTTACCCTGCTCACTGGGTGGTGCTTTAATGCATATGTGTGTGTAGTCTATTGCACCCACTCCCTCAGGGTATTCCGCTATTTGGTGGAAGAGACACATACTGCTGGCCAACGCCTCATGGGTGATATACGTGCTCACCGACATGTGCTGCCATGGCATCGAGGAACTGGTGGAGTACCCTAGATGCTGATGCCTGTGAGATCCCCATCATGTCCCCAGTTGGCCTTTGGAAGGTACCTGTAGCTAGTATCCTTAGGCCTACATGTACCTTCGTTTCCACTGGGATGGGTTCCCCTCTGCTAGTTCTGTGTGTCAGGTGTGGCTGGCACAGCTCAACAATCTGCTGTAGGAGGTCTCTGTCCACCCTATAGCACTCCACTATCTCCAGCTCATGTAGCCCTTGGTAGGTCACCCTGGGTCTGTACACTCTCCTCCGCCTCCTCACTGTGGGTTGGTTGGCAGCATTCCCATCATTGCCAACCTCAGCCTCTTCCACAAGTTGTATGATAGCTATTGCAGCCCCTAACATTTTGCTGTTGTGAGTGTTAAAAGTTACCCACTTGTTTAGAATGGTGCTGTAGGGTATGGGAAAAACTGGAGGGGTATGTGTTTGCATAGTTTATAGTGGTGTTCTGGGCTGGCCTGCTGCCTGTGTAATTGGCTGGTTCCAATCTGTTTCACCAGGCAGCAAACCTAGTACCCCTTGATTAAGTTCCTACCGCTGCTTTCCCTTCCCATTGCCATTCGAATTCATCCCGGAGGCACGCCACGCAGTCGGTGTACTGCAATATGCACACTGCTGCTATTTCCTGGGTTAACTTCCTTTATCTTCTGTAGACCCTGTTGCATGGCGCACAAACCCGCTTATACTGTGTCGTATTTGCTGGGCAGGTTTAGACACACTTCCTGGCTTTGCTGTGCTAAGCGGGATGCAACCCCAAGCCACAGGGCTCCAATCCACTGACAGTATGCCTGACACTCCCACACATGATGTCACCTACCTCCTAGTCTTGCACTCAGCTATTCATACTCACACACTGTTGGGACCTGCCTCACATGCGGGGGAAAACCGGGATTTACTATCCTTCCCCTCATTTGCATAGAATTGCCTGCTAATGCATAGTTACATGTGTCACACTGTGCCTCCCCTCTTAGCAACCACTACTCACTCTCCAGGTTGTCTTTTGCCTGCCATTGACTTGCATGGCAGAATACTGATTTTAGTTAGACTGTTTTTTTTAGGTTTATTTTCTTATTTCCCCACCGGTCCCGTTTGCTCTCCGCTGCCCTATGCTTCAATGGACGTGATCGGCGGACATATCATAAAAGTTGTATTTTGTACATTTGGCATTGTTTGCAATGCCAATAGCCTTCTATGTGGCCATTGGGATGCTTCCTCAATGCTATGCAGTCTTTATTTGGAGCTGTCATAGCTCTGCTTTGGAGTTTGCAGTGCTGTACTTGGTTACTAACCGAGAACATTTCTGCATATTATGCTAGTCCTGCACGCCCTGATTCCTGCTTCCTGGATGGCAAATTTACCTCATTTGCATGGTTTTCACCTGCAAATAGGGTGATTTGCATTACAGGGGCTGGGAAGATGCAGCACTAGTGCTACAGCACTCGCACACGTCAGATGTGCATGTACATGGATCGCTCGACCTCTATATGGGCAAAATTTCATCTAACACTAATCATGCATGCCATGCAAGCTTTTTGAGAATCTGGGGGATTATCTACACACACACACACACATACACACACACACACACACACACACACACACACACACACACACACACACACACACACACACAAGCACATATATATATATATATATATATATATATATATATATATATATATATATAAATAAATATATATATGTATATATATAGATATTTAGATATATATTTATATGTATATATATATATATAGATATATATACATATATATATGCAGTAGTTGACATATTAGCCAAATTCTGCTGCACAGTCTTAGAAGGGAATGCTGCAAATGACAGAATTTAGGCCCCGTTATTGGAACATAATTTGCCTGTAAGAGCTGACCACTAAATGTGTAATAGGCCTAGTGTTATTATAATGAATCTGCTTTTCAACTTGGGAATCCTACAAAGTGTGTGCATCTCTCTCTGTCTCTCTCTTTCTCTGTATATATATATATATATATATATATATATATATATATATATATATATATATATATATCACACACACACACACACACACACACACACACACACACACACACACACACACACACACACACACATATATATGTACAGTGGAGATAAAATGTGTACATACCCCTGTTAAAATGCCATGTTTTTGTGATATAAAAAAATGAGACCACAATAAATCATTTCAAGACTTTTCCCACCTTTAATGTGACCTATAACCTGTACAATTCAATTGAAAAACAAACAAATTTGTCAGGGGAAAATATAAAAAATAAAAAATGTACAATATGCTGGTTGCATAACTGTGCACACTCTTAAACTAATACTTTGTTGTGTGTGCACACCCTTAAACTAATACTTTGGTGAAGCACCTTTTGATTTAATTACAACATTCAGTCTTCTTGGGGACACACCTGCCATTAATTAAAGAGACTCTCCTCAGGATTCAGCAAGCTCTGCACGGTGTGCAGGATTATGGCCGATGAGCAATCCAGGAATGAACTCCCGGGATGTGCACGAGCACTCCCCACTATTCCTGCATGGACACAGCTTCTGTATGCTAATTACCCCATTTGCAGGTGAAAATCATGCAAATGAGGTGAAATAACAATCCAGGAAGCAGGAAGGAATCTGTGCAGGAATAGTGTAACCTGCAGAAATGTATTTGGCTACTAACCGAATACACTTCTGCAAATTATAAAACAGAGGTATGGCAGCTCCAAAGAAAGCATGTATTCAATGTAGTAACCATGCCATTGGACAAATAGATGACCACTGGAATGGTAAATAGTTGCAAAATTATAAAAAATGACTTTTATTTATTTTTTGGCCGATTTCAGCCATTTAAGCATAGGGCAGCGGTGCGCAAATGAGATCGGCCCGAAAAAAAAAAAGTTGGAAATAAGCTTTTAAACCAAAATCAGCATTCTGCCATAATAGTCAATGGCATGCAGAAGACAACACCATGAAATAGTGGTTGCTAAGGGGGAAGGATGAGTGTCAGTCTTGTAACCATGCTTAGCAGTCAGTTTTATGCAAATGAGGGGATTGATACTGAATCACAGATTTCCCCTCAGTGTTAACTAGCACCCATCCATGTAAGTGCAGCAACACCATGGTACAAGCCTAAGAGGTAGATGACCTCATAAGGGGGAGTTTCATGCATGCTGTAAGCTTATTGGAGCTATGTGGCCCGTGTTTCCCCTTAGCTAAGCACTGCTAAGAAAGGGGGTATGTCTGAGGCTGCCTATCAGTGTTTACATTGCCTAAATGGGTGTGTGTGCTGTGCACCGGGTTTTAAACAAAAAAAAAAAAAAAACAGGAAATAGTAGCTCTGTTCACATCTGAGCATTGGGTATGCGCGGCATGCCTTGGGGTTTAAATGGGAAAGCAATGGGAAGGGAAAACAGCAGTAGGAAGGCAATCAAGGAGAACTAGCATAGCTGGCAGGTGAAATGTATCAGAATCAGCCAATACACAGGCAGCAGCCCAGCCCAGCACACTACTATAAACTATGCAAACAGCTTTCACTCTGGTTTTTCCCACAAACTCTACACCACCAGTGTGCACAGACGGGGAAATTTTACTTGACAAAACTAACAAAATGATAGGGACTTCTGTCGCACTCATACATCAATATGTAGAAGTGGCTAAGAGTGGTGAGGATGAGAATGCTGATGACCAACCTACAGTGAGGAGAAGGAGAAGAGTAGACCCAGGGTAACCTACCAGGGGCTACATGAGCTGGAGATAGTGGAGCACTATGGGGTGAC
>NC_056726.1:685312494-685389874 GCF_019279795.1 Protopterus annectens | reverse complement strand
CGTACACTACGCACGTGTCTGTGATTCCGGTGCACTCTCATTAATATGTATATGGCGCTACTGCGCCGGATATTCCATGCACCGCTGGCGCAGGCCTTACGCCGGCCTTGCGCCGAGCTTCATGAATCCCGGGGCATGTTTCTAATATGCAAAGAATATATATAGTAAATAATATATTTATTTGTTTTTTAAAAGATTATCTATTTACTTATGCACTAGTACATAAATCTAATTATATTATTCTCTTATTAAACACCTTCAGAAATGTTTTATATAAATACCGTATATTTAAAAATTGACTTTTTATTTTCTTCCCTATTGCTTTCATGCAAGAAATAATTACCTCTACAGATTATACTAAAATGGTAGTTTTAAAAGAAAAGAAACTAATTTATTGGTCACAACCGATTAATAATAATGAATTGAAGTCTATAACTCATTTGACAGACAAATTTGTGTGCCAAAGCTTTTTCACCACTTGTTTTATTTTTTTTTTTAAACTTGTAACTTGTACCATATAGTTATTAAGTATGTACTGGAGCTTTTCTCCCCGGGCCTCTGCTGAAAAAGGGATTTGGCTCAGCCAGACACTCCCGGTCAACAAATGTAAAATAAAATAAAATAAAATAAATAAATAAATTTGGATGGGATAAAGACATATGGTTAACATTACAAACTTGTAAACAATATCTGCTAAACAAAATGGATTTGATGTCTCCTACAGCAAAACATTCAGTTCCTTAACTCATACATCATATCATATTATTCAAACAGCAAGAAACATTATTTACAAGTAAATTATCTAACATATATAAAGAAATTAGAATTGAAATCAGTAATTTGCCAGAGAATTATTAGAAATATGTTTTAATGATAAATAATTACTTACCTAATGACAAAGATAAAACAATAATTTTGCAGTCAGCTAACATGACAACTTCATCTGTCAAATGTAAACTTTTTACATGGAAATTTATGAACAGAGCCTTCGTAACACTTTATTTGTTAGGTAAATATAACAAAAAAAATAACACGTTAGAGATGTAAAAGTGATTTGAAGGCAGCTTGTTCTCACATGTTTTTTTGATTGTGAATTGCTTAAAAAGTTTTGGGAATAAATTAATAACTTTTTACAAGCATTATTTTCTGATAATTTCACTCTAACTAAATCTATGGTCTTATTCAACACACCTTTACCTAAACGTGTTAAAAAAAAAAAACAAGTTTTCTTTGGTGTGGGTTAATATTAGCAGTAGCAAGAAAAACTATAACTTGTAATTGGAAATCAGATACTTCTCCCTCATTTCAGGAATATAAAAATCTTCTTAATGAAGTTTGTCATCTAGAATTATTAACCATCAAGTCTAGATCTGTCAAAGACACTTCTATATATAACTTATAGAATAATTTATATGAGTTTTTGGGAAAAGGACATGTTTATATAAGAAGATAAACAAGCATCGATATCTGTATGAATAATTATATGAATGTCTTTGTAAATACTTTGGTTAAGTTTGTTCATTAGTGTTTAGTTTTTACTTCTTTACTTTGAAATTTGTAAAAAATGTTATGAGAATTTTTTATCTATATTTTGTAACTTCAATAAATTTGTTTTAAAAAATGTTTTCATAAAAAAAGATAAATGTTATTGTTAAATGGAGTGCTGGGTATAAGAAGAAAGGCAAAGTTGTTGCAGGTGCTGCATAGAGAAACAAGTAGGGTTAGGCAGGCAGTAGTCTGTATTAGAGGCAAATGTAGATGAAACAGTAAAGTAAACTGGGATGGCTGTTAAAGTACATGATATTTTTGTTTGCTGAGTGGAATGAAAAGCAAGTTAAAGGAGGATGTACAGGGTATCTCCCAGGCTGCTAAGACGTTAATTGGTTGCCATCTAAACACGGATGAAAAAAAGTGTTAATCTCACTTATATTAAGTAAATTATCTATATGAAAATGGTGTGCTTGATAAATGCCAAGAGAAGGAACTGAGTTATATAACTATGTCTTGAAATAGATACTGATGATTTGCTTATACTGCTTGATTTCTGATTTGAGACCATCACAGGTACTTGAAGTTCTTTGATCCTTAATCTGTGTGGTTCTATACCAAATACAAGACTTATTCCAACCCCTAGCAAACTCTGTAATAGAACCAGTATCAGACAATCACTGCCTTTAAAATAAAGACATATAATTGGGCAATATTTCTCCTGGATTTAATCAAATCTTAGATTCCTTCTGAAGGAAAGGAAAAAAGCCTTGGAGCAATGGAAAACTACAAATTTTCTCACTGAAAAACAAACAAAAAAATCAAAACAAAAAAATGTAAAATAAACATTAGGAAAGCCAAGTCCACCTTCCAAAAACAAATCTAATAGGCATGACCACTAACCCCAATCATTTTGCATTCTGACAGAGTACAAAATTCTATGTATTTGATTGGAATACATCAAACCAATTTAAAAAACTTCTCTGTGTGGAAGATATGTCACTGTATATTAATCAGATTAGATAATGGTAGTAGAAATAGTGAGCGTAAACTCATCCTAAGTCAAAAAAATAAAACATATATAATTTGAAATATTGTACCAAATTACTAAGTATTCAAAAGTAATCCAAGCAGAATTTACACTATTTGGCAATCTAAAAATATATATAAATATATACATATGCATATACATATACACTTTACATACAAAATATCTGTTGTAAAAATCATACTCTATTTCCATAACCTATTTTTAACAAAGGTCACGTTTGTCCTTCTAGACTTCTTCAGGTCTGTGTACAAGAACCTTAAAAACTATCTACAAAAATATTATTGTATAATTAGTTAGTATCGTTATTACACATCATTTAAATTGCCAAATGGTATAAGGTTTATATATTTCCAGCCATGTAGTATATATATCTTGGATAAAATCCCAATCTTAATAATCTGCTTAAATAATAGGTACCACATCATTATTAATTTTATTTAAAGTACATAAGGGTTATATTATTATGACAGCTACTAAGTAGGGCAGGACCAGTTTGAATGTCAAGGGAAGGGATGTGAATTTAACATGTATGCCAACAGCACTTTGTTTTATAGGGAAGGGATGTGAATTTAACATGTATGCCAACAGCACTTTGTTTTATAGCACACTAAACCACTCCCTTGCTTGATAAAAAGTATATATATATAGTTAGAAAGCTTATGAGGAAATTATTACTCTGTTATTTTTGTTTTACTTGGATCACTTGTCTGTGTACTTAATAAAGGATTTTCGACTGGAAACAGACTGCTTAACCTACTTGGATTACTTTCGCATACTTAGTAATCTGGTACAATATGTCAAATTATATATTTTTTATTATTTTTTGACTTAAGACAAGTTTAAGTTCACTATTTCTACTACAATTATCTGATCTGATTAATATGCAGTGATTAACTAGATATATCTTCCACACAGAGACTGTTCTTATACTGTTTTGGTTTTGGACACACTATACTTGTTTAGTGGGTTGTTTGCGACTTCGGGGATACCACAGAGATTACTTGTTTTTTGATAGGAATACATCTGAACAGATGCAAACTAACACTTCATAATATGTGTTTTTAATGCCTAGAAAAGTGGAACAATCAAATTACCACAACCCTGTGACTTGTTTCTTCCCAGTCAAAACATTCCTTGCAAAATAACCAGTTTAGTAACACACCAAGACAAACATAATCATTCTCCCAACATCCCTTCCAGACTATCCTCCCTTTTCTACTCCCAAATAGTCACTGCCAAAGCATTTAATGACCCCCAAAAAACAAACTTGAAAGCAAATAAGTAAATCAAGTCTTAAACCATATAGTGTACATCAAGTCATTATTCGCAGGCAATAATGAATTGATTGATGCACATTTTTAATTTATATTTGATTAAATAAACATGATTGTTCAATGTTCTCAGTCTATTTTTGATCATAAGGATTGTTTCTCTCACTGGATACAAATACTTCTTTTCAGGGGCAGCCTGGAATCAAACAGCAGGCAGTTAGATGTTTGGGGAATCAAACCATATACCACAGCAAGCAGCTTGCAGCTAGCTCATAGCTTTAACACTGAGGTAACTGTCAGGGAACAGACTATGTATTCTGTTAGCAAGATTTTGAGAATTTTATAAGCAAGTATATCTTTGAATATATTAACAAGTATGATATCTTGATAGATTCTCATCACAGTTTTAAAAAGGTCACACAGTGCTCACAAGTGTACACCCACACACATGCTCATACACCATTACATATTAAATATCCATGGAAAAAGACTGACAGTATATGTTCAGATGCAAAAGGAGTATTTCCCAGCAAATACTACTAAGCAAACTTAAAGCACAAGTATAAAATCTAAATGTTCTGTTCTGTTTTTTTTTTCAAATAACCTATCCATCAAAAATGAGCTCCAGATAGATTCAGTAATGTCTGAAAATGTTTTCGTAACAGTAAACTAGTACTAACCATCACAAAAACAATAAAATACATTTTTGCATAAAAAAACATAATAAAAAAATAAAAAATAGCTAAAAATAACAAAAACATCCCTTTATATATGCTCAATGTGCAAAACAGTTAATTAAACATTTCACAATTTAGTTTCCTTACTCCCTTTGGATCCTAAGGATAATCTTCAACACCCATACAAAAATAATAACAAATGATGTTAATGCTTGGTTAATAGCTTCCAGAACTATAGTCAACCACCTCAGCCCACTAGCCAGATTGACTCTTATAATCAATGTACTTTTTGAACAACTTGAGTACACTTTTTCATAATACCCACCTCATTCAAACTTGAATTAACATCTGCAGATTAATTTCTCCAACAGAATGAATACCACTGTACATTCCTATAAAAGTCAAACCACCTTTACATTGCAGTTGAAGTCACACTTCTCTCTTTGTTCACATTTTAAACTTTTAGATATGCCAACTAGGTTTCCCCTCCTACCTTCTTTCTCAAACTGATGATACTCTCTCTATCCAGAGATTCCCATATAGTCAAGATATTTGGCAGAAAAAAACTTTAGCAAATTGGAACTATTGCACATGATATGAGAAAGGAAATAAATAATTCCGAACTCAGGCTAAGCTTCTTAAATCATTTCATAGAAGAATGCTGTATCTGCAACAGGGACACAGTAAAATCCTTCTGGTCTCTATTAATTAAGGCTATTCACAAAATATCAAACAAAATAACTACCTGATTTATGCACTCAGTCACATTTGTTTATAGCAAATAAGTAGAGACTTTAAAACTGTTAGTCTGACACATATTTGTGTTATTTCTTTATTTTCTAATGCTGACGTTATTTCAGACCATGTACATTGAACTCACTATGTTACATTGCATTGTCAAAATAATGTTGTATATCAAATGCACTGAACTAAAAATTATATGCAATTACCTTGCGCCCAATTTGTGGCCAAAAAGGGTTTTCAGACAAGACCACCTTCCTGTTCCTATAATGAATAAATAAATACATGAACACATACATACATGCCTACATGCATACAGACATAAATAAATAAATGACTAGTGAAGATGTATAAGCTAAAAAGTATTGCACAGGCGAAATTACCAGATCAAGTAATTATAGTGGAGGGAACATGATACAAATTTTGTATGTGAACCAACTGGAAAGAAAGAGTAGCATTAATTTGGATTGTAATAGGTATGAAAGGAAGAAGTGACATCATATAAAATGAGACTGATTCAGATTTATGGAGATCATTTCAATGAGAAATAAGACAATAGTAGAAAGAACTAAGCTGAGTGGTGATTTGAAAGCAATGAGTTGAAGCTATGGTAAAGGACAGTTAAAACCTTTGCAAAGTTGAAATTAAGAAAAGAAAGCTAAGAGTAGGCTGCATGTAGAGAAACATGAAGTAAACTATTGAACAGAATGTTGGGTCCTGAAAGGTTTTTGACAGGTACTGGCAGATGGGAAAAGACTGGATTTGATGGAGTAGTCTAAGTAAACATTTGAAGGGGCAGGATGATGAGGATTATCAATATAATAATCCAAGGTAGGTTGCAATAAAGGGTGGGAAGGACTAGACCCCACCTTAGCACTCAGCTTAGTGCAGTCATTTTTCATGCCTGAAATAAATCACAAAGATTCAGTAGCTTTTAGTATCTATAAGGTGAAAGAAAAAATAAGCATAAGAGGTCATAGAACTATAAAAAATAGCAGTGAACAGAGTCCAAAACACTTTACTGAAGTGATAGCTTGACTTAGGAGTAAGAGGCTTAAAAATATGTCCCCACAGAAGTAGCACCATTTTTATAAAACTAAAAAGTTATATTATATGTTATACAGCTAGACAAGACCTAATATTAGTACAGCAACCTTTTAAACTGTTCGGTTAGCACAAGGAATCAATACCTCTTAAATCTGTATAATCGTGAAATATTGCTGACACGTGCAGCCAGACACTAAGTGACAATGCTATTCAAACTCAGGACAGTTGGGCCTTAATCGGGGCTTTAGCCTTTAAAACCCTATCAACATGTGCACATGATCAACAGTTAGGTGCAAAATTACAATAACATACATAACAAGCAAATAAAAGCAATGAATGGTAAATACACAAAAGAAAAAAGTGATTTATAACTACACTTGCATGTATATAAAGAGATAGATATATCATCATATGCATTCTTACTGTAAGCATGTATCACACAAGCACTAAGACATTCAGGTTTGCTTTTTTCAAGAATGCAAGTTTGGAAAGCCTAAAACAGTGGTACAAAAGCTGTTTTTCCCTTTTGGTGCTAAAACTGGATGGGCATTGTTAGTTTCTAAGCCATTATTTAAATTTTACTTCATTATTTCTCTCTGTTTTATCTCATTAGACACAATTACTTTCCTGTAGACATGCTGCTAAAATTGTTAACATCAGGGAGCCTCCATTTTATCAGATAATGACAGGCAGAGTCAAGAGACATAATTCTTATCGTTATGTGCTCAGCTAGAATAAGAATTAGGATGAACACAGCTCTGAATGCACTTTTCCATGCATGTGACTTTCTCATCTCTTAACATTTGCATGCACAGATGTATGTGAGACACCACTGTGAAAGTAATTTCACTTTTTTAAACAATAAACAAAAATGGTCATGATGTATCAGTACTGCAATCAGCTTTAAAAAATCGTGTTAATGTAATTAATGAACCTAATATGTCATTAAACCAGACTTTCTACAAGCCGCTGCTTCAAGCTTACCTGGTTTATAAGTTAGATGATTCACACTTATTTTTCAACTCATTTTGTTATACAGTTAAGTCCACTAGCTACATGTATCCATTTTCAGGTGCAGTGAGTTGCTCAAAGTCACATAGTAAACAAAAAGAGGCTGAGAGATTCAAACCATGAATAACAGTAAGCAGTTTAATCCTCTGTGATAATTTCAAGCCATTAAACAGTTGGCCACCAGATCAGAGTCTTACTGTAATGCTTCCTGAATAATGCTCCAAACAGCTTCCTAAGTTTAGATTGAAGCAGATCTAAAGTTAACTGTAGAGCAACACTGAACATATATATCACTGCCATGCTGAAATATCGTCAAACAGAAAAGCGAAAGTTAGGTTTCCTATATAAAGTAATGGCATGCAGCATGACTAATGATAAGGGTGGAATAACTAATTACAACAAAAGCGTAGATTACAAGCTTCTCTGAAGTATAGTGGTACTGGGCAGTACCTATAGGAAAGAGTGGTAGTGTTTGAGGCTGGTTAGTGACAGCTGGGATATTTTTAGAACCTTTGTATTCCACTCCTATTCAATGTAATGATTAAAACGTATTTATTTATTTATTTTATGTTTTGTATTTATGCATTTATTTTTGTGATCCCATTTCACCAGATTAATTATTTATTACTGTTACTATATGCCAGACTTTCGGTAGGGCATGTGTTTGAGCAATCAAGGGACTTTGTGTGACTTTTTTCATAGCACTGACCTTACCTCATGTGGATTAAACATAACTTTTTCTTTTCTTTTTGCCAGTATTTCAGAGCATCGGCAATGCAAATGTTCAATGGTCTCTTGCAAAATTAACTTTAGATCAAAGTAATATGCTTCAATCTAAAGTTCTGAAGCCATTCCATGCTTGTTTCATCTTCCATATTTACAGAAATCTTCCTCTTTTGAAGTCAAATTGCATTAAATAAAATATTATAAACTGCTACCATTCTATACTACAAGATAGTCAACATTAAGAATAAAATACTGTAATCTTCATTTCAATGACAAATTCAGATTGTTTATAAGTCTATATGTCCATTAATCCACTTGCTGAACAGTAAAAGGTTCATACTTCCTTCTGGAACTTTCAACATTTTGTAATTCAAGATGTCAGTCAACATTATTTAAATACAGAAAGCAAACATTTCTCAGTATGAAATAGTTTGGAAAATTATCAGTAACTTTGATGTTACTCAACACAAAGGGCACTTCTGAGTTTCAGCTTAACATTACGAGTATATTGCCACAGAATGAAATCTAGTTTCTTGATGTGTCAAAGATCATAGCTGGGCAGTTGTATTATACACATTTGTATATGTTTTTTTTTCATAGGTTCAAAAATGTAGATGGTCTTACTAAGCATAACGCCAATGAGACTACTGAGAAGGTCATCACATTACCCAACACTGGTGGCAGACTAAAAATGTTCTCTATTCAGTACACTTTCTCCACTTTTTGTACGTGTTTTAATACAGTATTCATTACAAAGTCCAGAGAATCTACAACTTTTTAAAATATTTTGTTCACATTAGTTCTGTACACAACATGCTTAAACATGCTGTAAGGTAGACCATTTGTATTAGCTGATGGAACCAGCTACATTGTATGTGCTTTTTAACTGTATAGGGAAAATGCTTGAAAGATTGGATCCATTTTTAAATGTCATGTTGATGGGACAGAATCACCTGTATGAAGTTTTTGTATTGAATTTATTTATGTTTGTTAGTCTGGGTAGTGGATCAATCCACATGGAACCATTTCAGCCAAAGCCTGAGCAGAATCTAGAATAACAAGATGAACTAACCAGAAAGGCAGTGGAATATAAAGTTTAGTTGAAGTGAAACAAATGTTTCAAGGAGTAGCAGATGTAAGTCAGTATTTTATGTTGTTCATATAGTATTATATCCAAATATAGAGCAAGACATGATACATGTAGGTAATAGCTGGGAAGGCTGAACTGAGGTAGGGGTGAAGTAACTGATATTTAGCAAGAGAGTTTATTAGGAAGACATAAATAGACTAAGGATAAAAGCTACTGGAGACATTATGTAATAGCAGAATGTGAAAGAAGGTTTGAGTGCACAATGTAACTTTGTGACTGAATCTCCAGTTGTGATTACAATGTATAACACAAATGCTTATAACAAGGAAGGTAACAAGAGATCCTGCAGAGGTATTAGAAGTATTTCAAAAATTCTATGAAAGTCTGTATAAAGCAGAGGAATATGGGAATCAAGAAAAGATACAAATGGAAATGTTTATGTAAGAATTAAATACGCCAAGGTTAGAGGTAGATGAGGCTCAATTACTAATGGTTAGACTAGGAGGAGATAAGATAAAAATTGTGATGCATGACCAATCTACAGGAAAGCCCCCGGAACAGATGACATTCCTGTGGAAGTTTGGAAGCTAGGAGGGAAAAAAACTGATAAAAATCTGGAAGGTTTTGTTTAACATTAGTAAGGGGAGAAGTACCAACATCCTGGAAGAAAGCAGTGGTGGCTGTAATACCTAAAGAAGGTAAAGATCCATCAGATCCAGTTTCATACAGGCCCATTTCAATACTAAACCATGATTATAAAGTATTCATGTCTATAGTGGCTAAAATAATAGCAAAAGTAACAACAAAATTGATAGATATGGATCAATGTGGTTTTGTGGAGGGGAGGCAAACATTTGACAACATTAGAAGAACATTAATGATCCAGAGGAAAGCAGAATGCAAGAAAATATCATTGTTGTTGGTGGTTCTTGATGCAGAGAAAGCATTTGATGGAGTGAGCTAGGACTTTATGAGCAGAACAATGGAAGCATTTGCATTTCTGGAAAAAAAATATATGGTTGATTAGGAAGATATATGAGGGATCAGAAGCAAAAATTAAAGTGGGTAGAGTCCTCTCTGTTGATTTGTGCTTCAGCAGAGGAACCAAGCAAGGGTTTTCTCTTTCCTTTTGTTATTTGCATTATATTTAGAACCGTTGGCAAAGAAAATAAGGGACTCAGAAATTCAAACATATAATTGGTATGGTAGTCAAGAAAAGCTGGTTCTATTTGCAGATGATATTAGTTTATACCTGACAAAACCAGAAAGAGACATTACAGTGTTGTGGAAGATTTTGAGACAGTTTCATATCTTGACGGGATAAAAAAATGAATGAAACTAAAACAAATGCAATAGCAGTCAATTATGTATTCACACATAAATTGGTTCAGCAATATCCATATTTATAGTGACAACAAAATAAAGTATTGAGGAATATGAATTAAAAATGATTCTGGTGTGGTAGCTAAAGTTATGTGGGAAGAGACTAAATAAAAGATATTGGAAAAAATGAAAAAATGGAAGGGTTGTTATATGGATATGTACAGTAAGATAATGCAGCTAAACTGTTTTAGTCCCATTAGTATTATACATGATGTGATGATATGAAGTAGTGCCATCTGTACCAGAGAGAGTAGGGCAGTGTATGTGTAACATATGCCAGCTTAGCTTGAAGGAGTTTTACAACCAATTTGATGTCATTTGACTATCACACTTATTTGTACAGATGCTTATGCTAAAAATATATTTGTAAAGTAGCTTATGTTAAAAATACATCACAGTGGGTCCTGCTGAACAGAAAATAGATATACATGCATATTAGACAGTATTATTATGACTGATTAAATGCATATGTTTTAACAGAGATATCTAGAAGGGAACAGATTAATCTCAGTAAAGCTAATTTTGAAAAATAGGTTGAAATTAAATGGGTTGGTTTAGCCTAGTAAAAACATTATCTTACAGGTTTAAATACAACCAGAGACATAAATGTCTGGGAAACCCAGGACTAGAAATCTTAATGTATTGTCCTTAGGGGTGAATTAATTGCTACCCTGGAAGGGTGGAAGTTTTTGAAATTGTTTTATAGCTTTCAGATGTTGCAACATATATTAGCAAAGCTCTGGGAGTGTATTGTACCAGAGCCAGGTGACTAGATGTGATGTCATTCTATAACCAGCACTAAAATGATTTTTTAGATATTAGTAAGAGATTTTTTAGAACTCTCACAGCGGCATTTTGCTTTTTGAAACCCGACAGAAAAGATCTTTTGCAGATATCTCACACAACCTCAAACACCTTATATTGCCTTGCTATACTAAACAACTCAGCACTCATCATTTTGCCTTGCTGTAGTAAGTAACTTAATAAAAAGGCACAAGCAACAAAATCAAACTAACAAGGAAAACAAAAAAAATAACCACTGGAGCATGAAGAACTAGAACAGATATAAAATAAACATTAAGCTCTTTAATTAGATACGCTTTTCGTTCAGCTGCTATAGCCAAACTTCATCAGACAAAGAACGGGAAAACTAACACAGCTTAAATAGTGTAAATTAACCATGTGATAGAAATTAATTAAAACATCAAACACTCCATATATAGCTATTCTAAAAGAATAAATTGAACTAACATGTTTACAATGAATAGAATTAACTTATGAAATTAAAACTACATAGTTAAAAACAAAACCAAAGGGTGTCCCACATGCAGACACCCAATAAATACTAAACTAACAAAGAAAAATTCATTGATCTAACGGGTCAGACTCCTCAATTTCAAAACACATGAAAGAGATACCTTAATTCTTTGTTCTGTAAGGGCCCTTCTTGCTGTTGTTGATCTGCCCTCTCGTATTGTGATGCTTCTGATGGTTCTGACCCTTGGAAAAAGAAGATTGTTCTCTACTTCCTGGATGGTTCGTTTGTTCAATCACTCCTACCATAGGGGGCTCAGACACATTACCATTGTCCACAAATTGATCCTCATCCCTCTGCTCCTGATCAATATTGTGAGAAACTGTATTCACAAAAGAGTTTACTGGCCTCACACTACGTTCATTTGAGTTCCCTCCTTTGTGAAGTGGGATTATGTGAGAGATTTTCCATAGTGAAGGAATGGAGCCTTCAGTTATGGTTCTATTAATTAGAATAGAAATGGGGTAGGCAAGAGCTTTAGCAGCAGTTTGAAGGTATTCAAGTGGTAGGAGATCGGCTGAGGGTGTACAGGGTTTGAGTTTATGAAGCAGAGTATAGATGAGGGCTGTAGGAATAGGTTTTAAGTGAAAGGTAGGTGGTAAGTTAGTGGGGGAGGATGATAGGGTAGGGCTGAGAGGTGGTAGGGAGTTAGCTAGAGATTGGACAGTTTCAGTAAAAAAGCTGTTGAAAGCATCAGAAATCTCATTTGGAGAGTTTTGGGAGAGACCAGATGGGGTAGGTGTTTTGGAGTGTCCTGGATGTAAGAGTTTATTTATGCCTGACCAGAAGCTTTGGGGTTGACTATGGTGATTTTGTTTTTTTATCCTGAAGTATTGATTTTTTGGTGGCATTTGGTGGCATTTCTTAGTTGTCTAAAGTGCTGCCGATCAATTGGATCTTTGGTGTTTCTCCATTTAGACCAGATTTTATTTCTTTGTAGGATTTGTTGTCTGGTTTCTTTAGTGAGCCATGGGGCTGCTTTGCATCTAGTTCTTATGGAGCATGAGGGGGCATGGAATTCTAAAATTTGTATGAATTTGGAGTTAAAATGGGATACTGCTTCAATTGGCAGGTGCCTTAAGGGTGACCAGTCACAGGCTTGAAGCTCAGCCTGAAAATTGACTGGATTAAATTTTTTTTTGTTGCGGGTGATTTTAAAGGTAGGTTGATTTGGAATATAGGATTTTTGTCTAGATAGGTAGGTTAGTGAGTGGTCACTAATATCATCAGGAAGGACACCTACTTTGCAAGAGAGAGAGTGGCAGTTTATTAAGATCCAGTCTAATATACTTTCTTTGCTGGTGGGTTTATGGATTCTAGTGGGGGTGGTAATAGTTTGAGAGAAGAGGGAGAGGTTTACATGGGTTGTGGGTTCTAGAGTGGTACAGGAGTTCCAGTCTATATTAAAATCACTGAGTACTATGGTTTCTTGAGGGAAGGATGTAGAAAGCCAGCAGAGGATACTTTCTATGATGCTAATGTTATTGCCTGGGGGTAGGTAGGAGCATATTATGTTAATAGATTTAGTATTATTGAGCTGGAGCTTGGCAATAAGAATTTCCACATTGGTTTCTTGAGGGGGTTGTTAATAACAAAACCAAAGGGTGTCCCACATGCAGACACCTAATAAATACTAAACTAACAAAGATAAATTCATTGATTTAACGGGTCAGATTTCTCAATTTCAAAACTCATAAAAGAGATACCTTAATTCTTTGTTCTATAAAGGCCTTTCTTGCTGTTGTTGATCTGCCCTCTCGTATTCTGATGCTTCTGATGGTTCTGACCATTGTTGGAAAAAGATGATTGTTCTCTACTTCCTGGATGGTTCGTTTGTTCCATCACTCCTACCATTGGGGGCTCGGACACATTACCATTGTCCACAAATTGATCCTCAACCCTCTGCTCCCAATCAATATTGTGAGAAACTGTATTCACAAAAGAGTTTACTGGCCTCACACTACATTCATTTGTATTGTTACGTAAAAAAACAAGCCTGTTGGTGTCCAGAGTAACCTCTATCTTGTGAAGGAGGTGGGGCTGGAAAAGCAGACTGATTTTCATAAGCCTCAATATCATTATTATTGGTTATAGTTATTATTTTTTGTTTTCCTTGTTAGTTTGATTTTGTTACTTGTGCCTTTTTACTTGTTTGGTAGTATGGCTACTGGAAGCACGGGGAGTTTGGATTTGCACTTTCCTATACCTTCGGCTGGGACTTCGCTAATGGATTCTAGTGATGTCGGTAATTTAACAGCACTTTTGAACATGATGAACAAGAGACTGGAAAACTTGACAGCTAGAATGGACAGCTTATCACAAATTAATCGTTCTATGCAGCTATGTGAATCCAGTGCCACTACTAGTGGTGTGGGTATGCATGGAGGTAATATCAGTGAAAGAAATAGTAGTGAGACACAGAGACTAACTGCTAACCTGGGGTTTTCTACCGGTTCCTCACCAGTTAATCCACTTGCTTCCTCGAGGCTTATTGAGTTGCCTGATGTTACATCTTGGTTAAACGAACAACCTTTGTTCGGGAGTGTACCTGGTGTGGTACATTATGAGCACCCAGCTGAAGGAAGCATCTCACTCGTTAGTAAATTGAAAGTTTTGGACCAATAATCTTTTTAGGCTAAGAAGCTTCAACTCAAGATTAAGTATTCTGAGGAATGTAAAAAGGTTGGTGTCATCCCGAAGGGTTTACGCTCTTGGCAGTACCCGTCAGGACTTGAAACACGGTCTGATTTTCATTTAGAATTGGTGAGTTTATTTGACAAGCACTGATTTGAGCTTATTCAATTAATGTGCAAGTACTATCAGCTGACTGTTGATGGTTTGTTGAAAGAAATAATTGAATTGAACCGCACTATAAAAGCGCATGAAGATTTTGTACGTTATCAGTTTGTTTATACTAGGATTTTTACTACTATCAACCAACAACCTAGTAAAAATTCAGAGATCAAACTAAAGAAACTTAAAAGGGACATTGAGGCTTATAAAAATCAGTCTGCTTATCCAACCTCGCCTCCTTCACAAGACAGAGGTTACTCTGGATGCCAATAGGCTTGTTTTTTATGTAACAATACAAATCAATGTAGTGTGAGGCCAGTAAACTCTTTTGTGAGTACAATTTCTCGCAATATTGATCTGGAGCAGAAGGATGAGGATCAATTTGTGGACAGTGGTAATGTGTCCGAGCCCCCAATGGTAGCAATGATTGAACAAACGAACAATCAAGGAAGTAGAAAACAATCTTCTTTTTCCAGCAAGGGTCAGAACCATCAGAAGCATCACAATACGAGAGGGCAGATCAACAACAGCAAGAAGGCCCTTACAGAATGAAGAATTAAGATATCTCTTTCATGTGTTTTGAAATTGAGGAGTCTGACCTGTTAGATCAATTAATTTATCTTTGTTAGTTTAGTATTTATTGGGTGCCTGCATGTGGGACACCCTTTGGTTTTGTTTTTAACTATGTAGTTTTCATTTCATAAGTTAATTCTTTTCATTGTAAACATGTCAGTTTAATTTATTCTTTTAGAATAGCTATATATGGAGTGTTTAATGTTTTAATTAATTTCTATCACATGGTTAATTTACACCATTTAAGCTGTGTTAGTTTTGATGTTCTTTGTCTGATGAAGTTTGGCTATAGCAGCTGAACGAAAAGCATTTTTAATTAAAGAGCTCAATGTTTATTTTATATCTGTTCTAGTTCTTCATGCTCCAGTTATTATTTTTTGTTTTCTTTGGTAGTAAGTAACTTAGCTAGGGAACAGTAATTCTTTAGTCAGTCAGGAAAACATAGTGAGATTAGTTAAATATTGATTTTCTGCATCTGTGTGAATCTATCCAACTGTGTTATTTTCATATCTCCAATGAGTGAAACCCTTGTGTTTATTGTAACTAGATAGTCAGTATTCTCATGTTTACTACTGTAGTATTTATTATTTACTTCTATACATTTCATTGTGGCATAATACTTTTAACATCTTAAGAGCACTTATGCTTATTTTAGTGACACTGTGGCCACTCTTGAAAGCCTTGTTGCTTTGGTCAAACTCTACCATTTGTATTAGTATTAATTTTATTCAGAATAATTGGGTTCCCTTGTAAGAGCCTTAGAATAGCTGACTGGTGACAGTGTGATTACCTTACAGTCTGTGTAGAAGGGGCACAGCTGGTAAATGTGTCAACCTTTCTCAGGTGTGTGTGTGTGTGTGTGTGTGTGTGTGTGTGTGTGTGTGTGTGTGTGTGTGTGTGTGTGTGTGTAAGTGTAAAAATCAAATATTCAAGTGTGTGTCAGCTACTTGGAACAGGGACAAAGAGTTCCAAAGTGGTCAGTGTGAAGTCTTGTTTTGGGCCTGGAGAAAGACAGAGAGTCCCTCTTAAGGGAAATTGTGCTAGGTACAGACAGCTGCATCTGAAAATACTGTCCCAGGTATTCATGAAGCTCGGTGCAAGAAGGGCATTAGACGTGCACCGACCGTGTGGCGTAGAGATGGCGCAGTAGCGCCATATGCATTCTAATGAAGACTCCCTGCCTCCACATCCACATGCATAGGAAACGTGCACGAGTGCATGGGGCATGTCCAAGTGCCGCACGGAGGAGTGGACATGTCGGCTGTTTATGTGCAACCTAAAATGCTGAATAGCACAGCCTGCCTCTAATAGTAATCACACCTGTCAGTGTCCATGCATACTGAAATGTATGCAAAGCATGCAAGACAGTTTTGTGAGCATAAAAATAAGAAGCAAACACAAATGCACGGTAGCTGAATATTGAGTCCCCATCCCTTGAACAAATGACATTTAAAACCCCGTGCCCGTATTCCATTATAGTATCGATAGTTATACCAAGTGGAAGCGAAACGTATCATGTTAGTGTGCCGCCAATAACTAAATCTAGCCCAATGGTCAGGGTTACCACCTGTCCCACATTGTGAGGGACAGTCCCCCTCTGGGCAGTTGTGTCCATACCAAAACCATTGTAAATGTAAAATATCCTGTGATTGTAGGGCATAATTATGTCACACATCTTATGTAATAGTCACATACAATAGTTATTTCCGTATGTAAAATACCTACATGTTACAAGAAACAGAATAAGCAAGTAAATGAAACAGAAGAAGCAGCTAAACTGCTACAACAATAAGCTTACATTTAGGCATAAAACAAAAGTACTATCTGTTGCACTGACCGTGGGTATGTGTTGCCCTGAAAAATCTGGTGTGTCCCGAATATATCCCATCCTGGCCATATGAAAAAGTGGCAACCCTACCAATGGTCAGAGCATTCACACACTAACTGGCCAGCCTCTTAATCCCCCCCTAAAACCAGTGACCTTTGGAGGAAAGGTGGTGAATTACACTGAATGAATAATGGCAATAATTAAGATTAATAGACATCTTTTACTTCAAAAAATAAGCATTAATACATGTGCTCTGATTCTGTCAACGTTTCAAGTTAATAGTCCTAATATTTTAAAAGTGTCCATGATTGTCCCTGATTTGTCCTTGTCTTGTCCCTGTTACTGTTGAAATTAGTCCCTGAGTGCTTGAGAGGTCCGTACACATATGTACACCAACCAACTGTCACATTTGTTGCCAGTACTGTTGAATACCTGTAGTAAAGTCATATATCCTAGCTATCATCCATGCGGAATGTACCACAGACGGTGTAGCGGGGTTGGGAGGGTGGCCTAATGGTTAAGGTGTTTGCCTTGCAAGCACAAGGTGCAGGGTTTGAGACTCACAAGGGATAATTGGCTAGGCTTAAAATAGCTTGCAAGGGCTGTTAGCTTAGTACTAATCTATGAACCTATGAACCTAGTGGTCAAACCGGTGACTAAGGTGTGTCTGTTTCTGGGTCCAAGCCATGCAAGAGATGCTAATTTTATGTGATGCCCAGAATAATGTCCACCAGATATAGGGAGGTAAAGCCACGTACAAGCAGATGTAAGCAGGGATGCGCAATGGACATTCAACAGTATGGGAAATGTAAATAGGTATGTAGGTGTATATGTATGTGTATGTACAGACAGATATATATATATATATATAAATGAACATGGTCACAATAAAGCAGTCGTAACGAATGTGAAGGGAAACACCAGCAGAACCCCCCCACCCTGTATTATGCAGTGGACATATCAAGCTGGTCAGAGGTGAGCAAATCCCTGCATCTGTAAACACAGGTAGAATGATAGCATTGGGACTAACTCTGTCCATGTGCTAATTCTGACTTTCAAAACGGGTACAGGGCTGTTCCGGTCTCCAGTCAGACAAGCCTAAATCCGGATGACCACATGAACACCCTGACAATCAAACACACGTATGTGCCAGGACTATAAGCTTTGGAGTTCTGAATATCCTTGGAGTGAGTAAACATGCAGCATGAGTTCAGAGCAGTAGGGAATAGGGAATAGTGCATGTGTAGTACAGCGGTTTTCCCAGCAGGAGAATGGATGCCTGCTGTGTGAGTGAAGTGTTGAGGCATGTGTTCGGGTAACTATGAACCATGGGTATACATATAAATGAAGCAGAACATCAATAGTGTAATGGTTAGAGCATCTGCCTAATGTAAAGGCATTCATGGTTCAAGTTTGACTATAGCACATATCATTTTCCTTGTGGAATGAATGTTGCTGTGCTGTAAAGCCAACATTTAAACATGTAAAGGTGAACATGTGTTTCACTTGGGGCCATTAACCGGATTTCTTCAATCAAAGTGGTACTGTCAGAATGAATAAGGCACACGTAAGCACAAATAAGCGGCAGTAAACATATGTAACTCACAGTAAGCATAGACGAGTGCACCTGCGTGGGTGCAAGCAGCTCCCAGCATAGGAAATGTATGTTTTTATGTACAGCTGTAATTTATATACATATATATATATATATATATATATATATATATATATATATATATATATATATATATATATATATATATATATATATATATATATATATACACACACACACACACACACATATAATATATATGTATATATATATATATATATATGTGTGTGTCTGTGTGTGTGTGTGTGTGTGTGTGTGTGTGTAGATATATATCCACAGACATGAAATGTCTCCACTTCATCTCTGTGACTACTCTAGTACACTCCACTTCAACCTGCTATTATTGTATTTTACTGACTAAACCCCCCCTATACTCATCCCACTTCTACCCTATTCTCTTTACACACCTCTTATATTACTCTACCTTACAGCATATGCTCTTTTACTGATTGTTTTTCTCAACATTCCACACTCTCTTGTCCCTGGCTTATTACTCCCATTACTTTGTATTCTTTACCTCTTTATATCTACCTCAGTGCGCTTTTCAATACCTTATCCTACTATTGCTCCTGACTTGCTCACCTCCACACACCTTTGTCAGCCTGTTCATTTTTTTATCTATTACCCTTCCCCCTTCACAGTAGCTCTAACCCCTCCCATCCTTTTACCTACTTCCAGGTCTCCTCACCTCTCCCTACCTCATTTCCCCTCCTAAGTCTATAAACTCCAGTGAATTCGGCTGGTGCCCTCTCTAATATCCTAGGAAGCCCAAGCTGCTGAGCGACCCTGGCCCCAGAGCCTTTAGCTGTCTCAAGTAAGAAAACTGCAATCTTTGTTACTTATCTGTTTACTTAACCAGCCTCTGTACCTGCTAGATTGTGTGTTTTGTTATTCTGCTTTGTTCCTATTTATACTGTTATTGTGCCTGTAGCAAATGCATTTTCAACTGTATGCTTGTACCCTCCCACGTAGAGAACGCTATTCTATGTGTACTACGTGGGGATGCCTTCTTCTTCGTTGGTCTCCGTTGTGAGTTTTTAAGTACCGATGTGTTTTTAGTAATGATTTAAGGCTCTGGTCTACAGTCAATTTGCTCCGAAAGTGAGTAGTAATACAGTTTTGTACCCACAATTATTACATCTGCAGGCGTAAATTCCTTTTACAGCTGATTGAGGATTGTACTGTTCTTTGTGTTGGTTGACTGCTGTTTAATTGGTTATGTTAAATGTTGGATCGGTTAATTCACAAATAACTTAAAATAAACACTGCTGAAGTGAGCAGTTTACACTTACAATCACCTCCTCCATATAACGCTGGATGGTTGATTGCTGTTTGAGTGATTTAGGTTAAAGGTAGATTAGTTGATTAATTAATAATTCAAAATAAACGCTCCTGAAGTGAGCGTTTACACATACAATCGCCTCCTCCACATAATGCTGGATGGTCGATTGCTGTTTGGTTAATGTTAAATATTGTTTTTTCAATTAGCATATAATTCTAACTAAATGCTCCTGAAGTGAGTGGCTACATATACAACCTCCTAAACAAACCTCTGGATGGCTGAATGCTGTTTGATTTGTTAATACTGAATGTTTGGGCTAGTTATTTAACACTTAATTTAAACTAAATGCTCCTGAATGCGAGCGGTTACACACACAATTGCCTCCTCCACATAACGCTGCCTAGCGTTTACCCCTTGTTACAATCTAGTAGTGGTTTGTACCTTCCCACATTGTGATGCTAGCAAATTGCATCATATAGTGATTAATGCTAGTGCTATTTAAATTCAGCCTTTCCCTGCGAATGCTTTTAATGTTTTTATATGTGCTTTGAATGATGTGGACGCGTGTTTTTTTTTTCTCACTCTGTTATTTGTGGATACATAAATATTCATTAGCCTATGTATTCATTTCACTAAATAATTTAATTTTGTTACAATTGTTGAATGACACTGCTACTAATTTTATTGTGATATCCTGCTCATTTGGTTTGACTGCTATTAGGTAAGTTTGCCTTTGCCAATATTACTGGCTTGCTAGAAAGATACCGTTTAATTATTTCATCTCGCAACATATATCTCTGCTGTTGTTATATGTTACTATATTAGCTGAGCAAATGTTTTTAAGTCCTGTACCAAGTCAAATTCTTATCCACTGTACCTGTTCTTTTTCTTACATATTTTCTATCAAGTACCCGCTCACTAAGCTCCATATTCTGTCCTTGGGAATCTGACTCCTCTGACCTGAAGGCTAAGGACCCACTTCAAGCTGGTGTTACAGCATAGCAACTACCATCCTGCTCCCCAAAGTATAAGAAAGGAAGCAAAAGTGTGTTTGTATCCTAAACCTGCCAGTACAGTCTAGTGTTGCTACAACTAATTGATGGTGACTAATAGGTCGCCTTAAGCCAGGATAGTCAGCAACCTTTCCCATATTGACTGTGTACCTTTCCTCCGTACAAACATTGTACCTTGCTTCTAGCCCCTTAGTTTTTTATCCCTGGCCTGTCCTCTCAGAATCTCCACTGTAGTTTAGAGTTCTCCCACTAGGTGGCACCCTCTCCCAGCTTTTCTCCCCTCTCAGATTGCCAGCTACCTCAGCAATTTATCTTTTTTATCCTCTGGCCCAAGCTTCATGGTTAAATATTCTCCACTTCATCTCTATGACTACTCTAGTACACTCCACTTCATCCTGCTATTATTGTAGTTTACTGATTAAACCCCCACCAATACTCATTCCACTTATACCCTATTCTCTTTACACACCTCTTATATTACTCTACCTTACAGCATATGCTCTTTTACTGATTGTTTTTCTCAACATTCTTCCCTCTCTTGTCTCTACCCACTCCGTTTGCCCTGCGGGCTCACTCCGCTCCCTCCCCTACCCCCAGTTCCCACCCACCCCCAGGGGTCCTACTCTTATACTTTCTAACCACACCTCTTCTTCTTCCCACTACCCAGTTCACATTTTCCCATTGGCCAATTTCTCTTTCATTTCCCATCTCTAACCACTCCCCTCTTTACTTACCACTCCCTTCTATATTTACACACTCCCACCCTTTTCACTTCCATCCCCACCTATTCACAACATATAACTAATCATTCCAAATGGCCTATTCAACTATCCCTTTTCAAATTTGCCTCTGCTTCATTCTTTTACTACTACCACTACTAACCTTTACATATTATCTCTCCTCATATGAGCACCCATTATATCCACAAACTAACTACCCCAAACAGCAAACCAACTCCCAATCCTTACCACACCTATATAACCATGCAAACATAACATACTCACCTAGCTGCCTACTATCAAAGTATCATAGAACACTACACATTAAATATAATACACAATATTTCAAAAGACTGTTATTTCTCTACAGCAAACTCCCTATCCCAAGCTATCTACTACAACTTCTCACAGTAAAGGATGGTGATATTCATCCTATCCCTGGTCCAACTGCAACCCCTATCGCTCTTTATTACCTTAATCAGTCTATCAATTCCCCCCTTGCAAGACCTTCTAACTCACTCCTACTAGCTCATCTTAACATACGTAGCATTAACAACAAAGTAACTCAACTCCATGCTCTCCTAGAAGTGTACACCTTTGACATTATCTGCCTAACTGAAACATGGCTAAAACCTGTCATCAAAGATAATAAAATTATCCCACCTGGATATAATATCCTAAGGCTTGACATAGTAGCTAAGAAAGGTGGTGGTGTGGCTATTCTATTTAAATCAGGCTTTCAATTAACCACTTACAACTGTAATATACCTCTGGACTCCAAAACAGAAATTCTCATTGCTAAACTTGAACTTAACAATGCTAAATTAATCTATATTATCTGTATGTATCTGCCCCCTGGAAATAACATAGCCATCTTGGAAAATATCCCCTGCTGGCTATCCCAACACCTGCCTCAAAAAAATATTATTCTAGGCGATATGAATTTAGACTGGAATACCTATTGTAGTAGCCTCCCTACCACTCACATAAACCTATATGGTTTCTCCCAGACCATTACCTCCCCCACCAGAATAAATAAATCTAACAAGATTGGACTCTCACTAACAATCATACTCACTACTATGATTCTGGAACCCTCCCTGATGACATCAGTGACCACTCACTCACCTATATCATCAGACATAAAGCCAACACCCCCACCCCAACCTCTACCAGGCATATTAGATCCAAAAAGAAATTTAACCCTGATCTATTCCAAATTGAACTTAGAGCATGGAACTGGGTTCCCTTAAAACATCTTCCTGTAGATGAAGCCGTTAACTTCTTTAATTCTACCTTCCTTGCCATTCTTAATCACCATGCTCCAACCAGATCTATATGAATTAAGGCCAAGCCTGCCCCATGGATTTCCAGTGAAACCAAACACAAAATTCACATCAGAAATAAATACTGGGCCAAATGGAGAATGACAAAAAACACCACTGACCAACTAACATTTAGACGGCTAAGAAATGACACTAAAAAGGCCATACACTCTGATAAACAAAACTATAACTATTACTTACAATATCAACAACCTAATCACAACAACCCACATAAATTCTGGGTCAGCATCAAGCAACTACTCCAGCCATGTCAATCTACTACACCAAACCCTCAAAATACAGACCTGAATAATCCAATCCATACAGCTAATACCTTCAATACCTTTTTTACAGATACTATCCAATTACTAGCCAGTCAACTATCACCTAATACCTTCACATTACCCTCATACTACTCAACCCCACCCCCTCCTTTAATTTCAAACATATCACAACCTCATTTATTCAAACCTTTTTGAATAAACTGAAACCATGCGCTCCTTCTGCAGACCTACTGCCTTCCAAATATCTACAGCTATCATCTGAGGCCATAGCCTATCCTATTTCCATACTGATCAATAGATCAATTACTGAAGGTTACATCCCCACATTATGGAAAGTCTCCCATATAATCCCCTACATAAAGAGGGACATTCCACAGAAATATCAAACTATCGCCCCATTGCCCTACTTTCTCCCCTAGCTAAAATTATGGAGAAGTGTATCCATAAGCAACTACTCCACCATCTAATTGAAAATAACTTACTTTCCAACTGTCAACATGGTTTCAGACCCTCACACATCATTACCACTGCCCTCTTTTCTTTCACTGACTATATTAACAGGCACCAAAACCTGAATAACCTTTCTTCTGCTCTATTCATTAACCTGTCCAAAGCATTTGACATGGTAAACCATCAAATTCTCTTAAACATCCTTAAATCTCTGTCATTAGACCCACTTTCCATAAAATGGTTCCTATCCTACATTGACAACTGACAGCAAGCAGTACTTTGGCAAAATACTTTATCCACCCTTCTACCTGTTACCTTAGGTGTCCCTCAGGGGTCCATACTTGGACCTCTTCTTTTCTCTATATTTATTAATGACCTTCATCTAGCTATCCCACAAGCCACTTGCATACAATATGCTGATGACTCAACACTATTATGTTCAGCTACATCATCCCATGACCTTCATGCTCTCACCCAAAAAGTATTCAACATAGTTGAACAATGGTTCACTCAGCATTGCCTTCTCTTGCACCCCAAATAAAACAAACTCCTCCTCTTCACTCCTACTCTTAAGTCCTCTCCTCTCCTCTTCAATTCTCAGTAACATCTACCAATGATACTATAATATCTCCTGACTCTACCATCAAACTACTCAGTGTCACCATCGACAATAATCTGAGCTTTGACATCCACATCAATAATACCATAAAGACTGTTAATAAAAAAATTGGTACCCTCTATAGGATAAAACCCTTCCTTTCCCCCACTGCTAAAACTACTATTGTCCACACACATTTGATCTCTACACTCCTTTATGCCTCTCCCATTTTTACTAATCTCTCCAAGAATAACCTCAACAAATTGGAAATGGCCTATAATAACATTGCACGATTTGCTAGAGGCAACCCATTCCGAACCCATCATTGCATAAACTTAAAACAGCTAGGATGGTTAGAACTACAACACCTGATTAAATTTCACCAACTCACCCTTGCCCACAACATTCTTTATAAACCTTCTAATACTCCAAGCTTATCTAGCCTAATCACCCCCTATACAAATCTGAAGTCCTTACACTCATCTCACAAACTACTAGTCCACACCACTATACCTAACAACAGAGCTGGGGATTCCCTCTTCTCTAATTCTGTAGGTAAATCCTGGAATCTTCTCCCTTATGACCTCTCCTCAATCACCTCATTATCTCTCTTTAAAAATAGACTTAAGCTTCTCCTCAAAACTCACTGGCTATGCCCCTGTTCCAAACCAGACTAGTCATCTACCTAATTTGTCTAACCTATCCAGTGCTTACTATGCTCTGCTACTTTTTCCATCTTATTATATTTTTCTTATCTACCCTTTTTCATTATTTACATCCTTTTTATACATTCTCTTCTTAGTAACTCCTTTGCTACATTACTACTCATCTAACTTCCTTTGTTTACTTCTGACAACCTGCATTACGTCTCCATACCTGAAATTTTCACTGTTTTATGACATTTGTCCTCAATACTATATCCTGTTACAAACTCTGTACCGTAAAATACTTGTAACCATTGTTGATGATTTTTATTTTGTTTTACGAAAGTTGCTATTTTTATTAGTATATTTGATTTATTTTTTTTTCTGTGTTGTTTGAACTTGTATTATTGTATTTTGATCATGTCTTGGAGCTTATCTCCCCAAGCCTCTACTGAAAAAGGACATGTATCCAGCTGGACTAGCCCAGTCAACAAATGTAAAATAAATAAAAAATAAAAAAAAAAAATATATATATATATATATACATATATATATATATATATATATATATATATATATATATATATATATATATATATATATATATATATATATATATATATATATATATATATATATATATATATATATATATATATATATATATAAAAATGAAGAATGAACGCCATAAGAATAAAGCATACACAAGGGTTGTGAAGGGAAATGACAGCAACTAAGGTATTATATAGTGCTTGCAGCGTATGTCAGATAAAGCTGCCCAAGAGTGAGCAGAGCACCGCTATTCACACTACAGGCAGGGTTCTACCAGTGGGCATAACATTGTTGAATGGCTACATCTACATTACACACAGATGGAATGTAGTCCATGTTGGGACCACCTACACTTGTAAACCGCAAATGGCAGTAATCCATAACACCAGGAAAGGCACGTATGTGCAAATATAAATGGAGGGAGACCCTGTGAATACACGAGGTGGGACAAAATGTGTGTAGGGCCCCAAATGCTCTGGAGAGGGCAATGTGTAAAGGTGTGTCATGGCTGCGATATTAAGTGGATAATGGTTGTTACGCGTGGAAACTCAACACGGGTGGGGTGGAGGAACTATGGTTATGCGATTATGGATCCAGGAGTGCCAGGGTTGGTTGGGCCAGTTCCAATAGACCACCCCATGAAGGTCAGCTAGTACGTAATAGGTATATATGCATACGCACATGCAGACAACAATATGTTGACGTACATTCTCTGTAACACATGTGCTCCATTTATTGACATAAATAATATGAATGTGCACAGACAAACAAAGACAGTAGCTGGAATAATAGGCTGTGCAGATGAGGAACAGGTCAAATGACACTGTATCACATCCCAATTACCATTGGTAATCCGTACATGAACATATTGCGACATCTGTCCGCTGTATAACGTGCTAAATAACGATTACAAGATAACCGGAGTGAAGTGTCGGTGTCATAATGACTAAGGCAATAGTATGCTGGTGAAGCATATATAAAACCCAATACGCATGTGTAAGTGCATATGAGCGGGAAATGTATTGGTCAACGGATACAAAGATGTATATATATTCATATATATGTGTGTGTGTGTGTGTGTGTGTGTGTATATATATATATATATATATATATATATATATATATATGTTACTTTAAATATATATATATATATATATATATATATATCTATATATATATATCTATATATATATAGATATATATATATATATATATAGATATATATATACATATATATATATATATATATATATATATATATATATATATATATATATATATATATATATGTTACTGTAAATATACACATGTACCTACCTAGGTTACGTTACAGCAATTACGGGTAACATATGTTCAGCAGACCGGGCATATGTTAGTGGGAGGTCCAATAAACAAAGTCTACCTCCCACACCCCCCAGCTAGGCTGGTGAGACATACAGACATGCAATAAAGGTAAATACATCGCTGTTTTCCAGACCACCAGCAGGAAACTACCAGTGGGAGAGATCTGCAAGGTCTACACTTTAAACATGGATCACGGAGTCCCTTGCGGGACACCAAATATTTGCCTTGTAGGCAAACCTGTGATGATTGATGCGATCAGGATGTAGCTGTACATGGAACAGTAGGTTGTGCAAGTCTGATAACACATGGGTTGACAAAACATACGACATGTGTCCCAACAAGGGGAGAGTGGGCAGTGTGTAGGGGTGTGTTCATACCCCAGCTGCGCTCACAGGAAGGATGAGTGCTGTAGAGGGATGTCAGGTAGGGGAATCATGGATATGCAATCATGGGCCTAAGTGTGCAGGTGTTGGTTGGCAGAGACGTATTAGGCCCGCCTTGTGGAAGTAATTAATATTCCTATGTGGGTATAGCAGACGCCCATACCTCCCAATCCTTAAGAGCACATCTACTGGATAGTCCATAAACCAGTGGGGGAACACATACTATATTAGTGAACTTTACCCGATTATCATGGACGTCCGTGATTACAAATCAGAATCTAACACAGTCCCAACTAAACCCTTCTAGAACTAGTGATATTAGGTGGACTGGTGGCGGAATACACATAATGAATAATGACAACATGTATGAGTCATAAACAGCATGTACCTCGACAAATGTGTATGAATACATATGCTCTGGGACTGTCAGTGTGTCAGGTTAATAGTACCAATCATCTAAATGTGTCCCTGATGGTGTTATACAGTGTCCCTGATTCAGTGTTCATTCTCCCCCATTCGTATGTGAGGTCTGCTAGTGACGGAAAGCACATAATCCGCCGACAACCTTAGGTAGATGATAGCATAATAGGTTGGGGTTACCACCTGTTCACCTTTACGAGGGACACTCCCCTTTGGGCAGTTGTGTCCTGCAAAATAAATGTTATTAAGGCACATGGCCTGTGATTTAGGGCAAAGAATCCATATATTGTCTGTAGTGGTTGCATAAAACAATTATGTTGTATCTGAAACACCTAGATGTTATAGGAAACAATATTAGCAATTCTAATGCTACAAGAATAACCTTTTATTTAGGCAAAATGGTGAAGTAGTCTATTTTCTACTGGCTGTGGGTATGTGTTGTCCTGCCAAATCTGACATTTCTACATATAGGTCCTATAGGGCTGCCACCTTTCAAAATGGCCAAAGTGGGACCTGCTCCGTAGAAATGTCAGACGTACCAGGTCAGAACATACCTACAACCGTGCATAGTACAGAACTATACATATTTGCACAAATAAAAGCTTAGTCTAGTAGCAGTCCACTTGCTTATGCTACTTCACATAACATATAGAAGTGTCATATATACAATAACTGTTACATGCAACTATTAGAATATAATATTGTCCTGTAATCAGGAAATTTGCTATGTCTTGATTATTTTCGCATGACACATCCGCCTAAGGAGGGACTGTCCCACACAAAGTGGGACAGGTGTTAATCCTAAAGTCCCACCTTGGCCAATTTAAAAGGTGGCAAACCTACAATAGGTATGCGGTAGCATGACTCAGCAGATGGATGTGGGTCCCAAAACACATTTACTTGTCTGCATTGCAGAGTATCAGTTCCCATGTATCAACCAGATGGGAGCTGATTGTATGAGGAACACACATATAATATGATTAACTCAATGGACAGGCCGCTGATTCCGTACAGTCGAACGCCGTGCCGTCACCTAATGGTCAGCCATACCCGATACTGTAGTCATGTAGTCCGATGTAATAGGCATCAAAAGGGATCACACCCACCCAGAGTGAGTGACACATGCAAACACCAATGTCGGTGCATGTGCAAATGAGGGAGCGAGCGGGTGTAAGCATGTTTGGCTGCCAGTATGCGAGTATTGCACTGGTAAAGAAATATGGAGGCTAACCAAGTGTAAGAAGCTGTAACCAGAGGTCAGCAGTGCTTAACACCATGCAAACCCATGCACAACTGCTCCCAACTGCTTCAATGTGCCTTACTCCCTTTGTAACCAATGGGCTCGTTCTGCTCGCAAACAAATAACCGTTCTTTGCAAGTGTTGGTAGCAACACCCTGCGCACACAGCTAATGTGAATTACCAATACACCATGGCAAATAAACAGACAATAAACAGTACTACACACATACCATACAGCACAGTCATCCAACAGTATAGCAATGTACTGGCAGATATGTCTGGACCACTGGTGTTTGCAGACCTGGCCTTCTTGTGTTTACGTGTGTGACCATGCCCAGTATGACCATTCCGCATGTTGTCGACTGACATTGCCGTCATACCTTCATGTGTTTGAGCATGCCCAGTATGGCCAACTGTATCGCATGTGTTACATGTCCAGGTAGTCTGTACTGTAGTGCCGACCTCTGCATTGTACACTGACAGGTGGCATGCTGTGTCTGCAGGGTATCCATCGGTCATGTGGCATTGACTTTTGTTACATTTCTGCACAGCATGGGGGGACATCCGACTGTATCCACATTCCTACACAGCACCAGGAGGGCACACCTGACTGTTGCTATATGTGTACGTTGGAAGAGGGGCACACCTGACACTTGTACACTTATGCTACTACTGTACTGGTATGTTAGGTACTCCGTTTCAGTGTGTAGACCTACCTATTGTGCTGGCTAGAGGCATACCAGTGTACTCCAGATCTTAGCTTTAATTACCAACATATTAGTTTTAGACGTCCTTGCATTCACAACTACATCCAACTGCCTGGCCTGCTGTAGTCTGTCTGTGTGGGTCTGTGGGGGGGGGGTCATCCATAGGGCATATTCAGAGGCCATAGTACAGCATTTGTCTGTGTTGGTCTACACCTGTCCAGCTGGTTGAGACTTGTGTGGGTTGTATGGACACACATGATGCTCAGCCCATTACCCGCAGTAGGTTATGACACTCTGTGCACTACTGGCTACTATGGTGACCCCCGTATGTGCTAGAGGTCTCATGGTGCCACTATGGACGTCTACTGTCTGCTGCCTTAACATTTGGCCACCAAATTCCCTTGCATGCTCACATCCATACCATAGCTACAGGTACCAACACATTCTAATACAACTGCCAATTGGTAGGTTGACTGACTTACCTTGAGGGTGTCCCAGACCTGAGGATGGTGCTGGAGGGCTACCTAAGACTGATGCACATAGTGCACTTCCTATATATGGTTGACCACAGGTAGTGTCATGTTTGGCAGCCCTTTTACTGTCTGTGCGAGTCAGAGAGGGTGACATTCCCTGGGTCCCTACTGTGTCAGTGCATATGCTATGCATTGCCTCTTTGCCAAGGCAAGGTCATACTGGGCACGCCTCCTTCCACCTACTGCATCCGGCTCAGGTTGTTCCTCCTCTGAGTCACTCTGTGCCTGTACAGGCCTTGGCATTGGCGAGGGGGCTGTGTGGCCCTGCCCCATGCTGTTCCTGCTGCAGTTGTTTCCACAGGATCATATTGTGTAGCATAGCACATACCATAACAATCTGGGTTCATGTAGCTGGTGAATAATGCAAGGCTCCACCAGATGTGTCCAGACACCAGAACTGTGACCTGAGCATCCCAAACACATGCTCTATTATATGTCTGGCCTGTGCGTGTGCCTCATTATGGGGTCGTTGTTCAGGTGTGTGTGCATTTCTGAAGGGTGTCATCAGCCACGGCTCCAGTGGGTACCCAGCATCCCCCACTAGGTGACCTTAGGGGATGTCCATATTGGCAAAGCTGTGGTACAGCTGTGTCAGATGCCATATATCGGAATAATCATAGCTTCCAGGTCAGCCAGCACACAAATTCAGTATAATGCCCTGGGCATCGCATACGACCTGGCAGTTGATGGAGGGAATGCCCCTGTGGTTAATGTAGGCCCTACCCTGCTCACTGGGTGGTGCTTTGATGCATACGTGCGTGCAGGCTATAGCACCAACTACCCCAGAGTGGTCTGCCATTTGCTGGAAGAGACGCATATTGCTGGACAGCACCTCACGTGTGTTGAGGAAATGTATGTGCTCACTGGCATGTGGTGACATGGCATCCAGTAACTGGTGTAATACTCTGGATGCATATGCCTGTGAGATCCCCATGATATACCCAGTTGTGCTTTGGGAGGTACCTGTGGCTAGTATACCTAGGCCTACACATACCTTGGTATCCACTGGGATGGGATCCCCCTGGCCTATTCGATGTGTCAGATGTGGCCGGCACAGCTCAACAATCTGCTGTAGGAGGTCTCTGTCCACCCCATAGCACTCCACTATCTCCAGCTCATGTAGCCCCTGATAGGTTACCCTGGATCTGTACAGTCTTCTCTGTCTCCTCACTGAGGGTTGTTCAGCAGCATTCACATCCTCTCCACCCTCAGCCTCCTGCACATGTTGGTCTATGTTGCCTGCTGTAGCCCTTCTCATATCGTAGGATTGTTTGTTAAAATTTCCCCGCATGTATACACCGGTGGTGTTGAGTGTGGAAAAACCTGAGTGGATGGTGCTTGCTCACTTTATCATAGTGTTCTGGGCCGGGCTGGTCTGCTGGGCCTGTAATCTGCTGATTCTGATAAATATCACCTGTTTGCCCAGCTTGTTCATCTTGACTACTCTCCTACTGCTGTTGCCCCTCCCAATTGCACTAGGCAGGTATAGACACACCCCTAGCTTAGGCGTGCTAAGCTAGGAGCAATCCCGAGACACAGGGCTCCAATCTACGTACAGTATGTCTGACAAACCCCCCCCCATGCTTTCACCTATATTCGAGTCCTGCACCCAGCTATCTATACACATACACTCTTGGGACCTGCATAACACCCTGGGGATAAACGGGATTCACTATTGTCCACCTCGTTTGCATAGTATTGTCTTCTAATGCATAGTTACATGACCCATACTGAGCCTCCCCAAAAATAACCACTGCTCACTGTCACACAGACCCGCATACAACTGGTTAAAAGCACCTTACTATCACCGTATTCAATGTCTCTTGTTCTTCCCAGCAACAAAGCAACCAGCCTCTGCACAGCTCGAAACCAGGACCCTGCACACCACAGACTATGTGCTTTACCACTAAGCCATGGCAGATATACATACATCTGAGGTTATCACATACAGATCATCCAGCACAGGCATTCAACAGTATAGGACATTTATTCCATCATGTAGATTTATGTGTGCTAATGTCCACACACATATATGTATGTGTATATATATATATATATATATATATATATATATATATATATATATATATATATATATATATATATATATATATATATATATATATATATATATATATATATATATATATATATATATATCTATATATATATATATATATATATATATATATATATATATATATATATATATACACACATATACATATACACACACATACGTAGATATAGAATATATATCTCAACAGCGGACCACATGACACCAAAGCATTAGACAAGAATGAAAAGGAAAGCACATGTGCCTCCTGCATTATGTACTGGTGTTAATATCAAGGCAAGTGTGTTTGTGCGTCACACGGGGACTGCATTAAGGGTAAGATTGGGGCTGCTGACATTACTCACCAGACCTATAGCCGGATGTATGTGTATGTCTTGCCAACCAAGTCTCTTGGCTGATTGTGACATTTATGGCCACTATATAGGAAAACAACAAAACACACTCCTCAACACATCCAGTAGCTAGCCACTCACAGACACCAACATGTAGGATATGACTGCCAAACACACACACCTGTCATGCCTTGGAATAGAGCACCTACATGTCTATTCTATCACACTACAGCATTACACAGTTACAGAATGCGCTACTGGGATTACTGGGACACAGCACTCCCAGAGGTGAACTTCTATGTGGGTGACATCATCAGCATTGGCAAAGTTGGCGATAGGGATTGTATGGAGTGTGAGCAGTCTAAAAGTATTATTCCGTCCCCAGGCAGATGGATACACACAGTTGGCATGGCTGGGATTAGAATACTGACCTAACTACCTTATCACACTACAGCATTACGCAGTTACAGAATGCGTTACCGAGATTACTGGGAAACAGAACTCACAGAGGTGTATTTGTAGATGGGTGACATCATCAGCCTTGCTAACGGTGGGTATAAGAAATGCATGGAGTGTGAGCAGTATAAAGGTATTAGTCAGTCCTCAGGGAGACACACATACACACACTCCAAGTGTGGGACTAGAACACTGACCTAACTACTTTATTACACTACAGCATTACGCAGTTACAGAACGCACTACCGAGATTACTGAGACACAGCACTCCCAGAGGTGTATTTGTAGATGGGTGACATCATCGGCCTTGCTAACGGTGGGTATAAGAAATGCATGGAGTGTGAGCAGTATAAAGGTATTACTCAGTCCTCAGGCAAAAGAGGAAAGACACACACACACAGCAAGTGTGGGAGTAGAACACCAACCTAACTACTTTATTTCATTACAACATTACACAGTTACAGAACACACTACCGAGATTACTGGGATACAGCCCTCCCAGAGGTGTATTTGTAGATGGGTGACATCATCGGCCTTGCTAACAGTGGGCATAAGAAATGTATGGGGTGTGGCCAGTCTAAAAGCAATTTAGAGTCCACTGGCAAACGGGGACAGACATACACACACATGCCAGTGTCGGGTACGGAACACCTGCCTATTTACAGATTACTATTACAATACTACATAGATATATATATATATATGAATCGCGCCAGACAGACTACACATGTCAAGGCTGTCATTATGACCGTCTGGGAATGTGGACATCAACAGGGATGCTGGCAGTTAAGATGTACATACCTGTGAACCTGTGTGTTTAAAGTATGAATCCATCCTGACCTGGAGTATGCCTATCTGTGGAATGGATGACTACTACCACTATACAGTGTTACAATGGTCATGCCCATACACACAGGCACATAATCAACACAAGGTGTCACTGGGCATGCTCACACACTTAGTAGCACAGGGCTGTTCGGAATGCACTATGTCCGTCTTCACAAGGATATACTGGGCATGCTCATACACTTAGTAGCACAAGGGGCATGCTCACACACTTAGTAGCACAGGGTTGGTCGGAATGTACTACTATGTGTCCGTCTACATAATGATATACTGGGCATGCTCATACTCCTAGTAGCACAGGGCTGACTGGGATGCACTTTGATGCTAAACACAGAGGGCCACAGTGGCCATGCTATTACAGGTAGACATAAATAACACATTGTAATGGGCTTTGGTGTTGGTAGTAACACAGGGGGCATGCTCACACACTTAGTAGCATAGGGCTGGTCAGAATGCACTACTATGTGTCCATCTACAAAAGGATATACTGGGCATGATCATACTCCTAGTAGCACAGGGCTGACTGGGATGCACTCTGATACTAAACATGGAGGGCCACAGTGGCCATGCTATTATAGGTAGACGTAAATAACACATTGTAATGGGCTCTGGTGTTGGTAGATGTCATTGTTAGCGGGAACGCTGCTCTACATATATTTGACACCGGTCGTTAACAAATCAGATGTCATTCTGGGATGACATGGCTGACAGTAGGCAGGCCTTTGTCACATATCACATGCATCCATGATACAAGGGAGTGTGGATATTACCCAAGTCGCATCCGACCACACAGTGCCATTCCAAGGCAAATGTCCTAAACACAGGTTAACTCCCATATATCTACAGGACAACTGCATTGTTTTCTTATGCTAACCAGTGCTAGATGTGTAGCATCCAAATTCACAGCTGACCACTGTAGATCGAACAATGGGGAGTACTGACATCGGTGCAGTGAAGAACACCTGGCTGATGTCTCTGTAGTGCACAATAGCCCTACCACCATATACCGCAGAACCTAGCACTACCACCATATACCTCAGAACCAGACATGTGGGCCATAACACAGGTATGGACCGCTCCAGGTGGTGTACCCACATACATAAAGGCCACTCACATGTACTGACCAGTTCCCCCCATGAAAGGCATCACAGATGAGCCTTGTGCAGGACACAGTGTCACATGCTGCATTCTAGGATGTAAACTGCAGACACCACCATGCCCTCGGACCACCACCACGCAAACATACATGTTGTATGACAAACAAGTATGCCACCATGTGACCCTTGACCTGTGTACTGTACTAAGCTCTACATCAACTGTAGACAGTACACATGTACTGACACAGTTGCATCATGTGTTATGCAATGCAATGATACCACTGTCTGTGACCAGGTCAGCTGTACACATACCAAGGGCCCTCAGTGCTGTCCACCATTAGCAGATGTCTGTTGCTGTACACCAGTACACACCCTCATGTATGGATATGACATACATGTACCTGCTCTGGGTATGTACATGCCACACACACAACATACCTGTAAATAGCATAGCTGTTGTAGTCCTTTGTGCAAACAGGTGGCTACAGCCATTACACACATGCACATGGAATGTAGGTCCATGGCTGCTGAATGCTAACAGTACATAAGGTGTGATTTTAATGTTGACAGAGATAACATCCCCTCTGTACTGGTCACCCATCATATCATACAACAGTCCATGTATCATATATGTTATTACACATATCCACCAAATGCAATGCCTACAAACCTGACCAATGTCATGGTTGTAGGACCTGCACACCTGTACACATAGTGTTGTGCCTTCAGATAACATGCGTGTGCAGTTGCTGATGTATGCAGGTGGTGTGTATCCTAGTACATCATGCAGCTGCAATGCAGCCTCAACATTGCCAAATGTATATGGTGATATGTTGAATGTACAGAAAGATGTACCACAGGTATGGACAGATGTGTTGAAATAACTAAGTGGTGGGGCATCTTTGCAGATGGATGTTTGCTGTGGACAGCTCACAGGTGTGTCACAAGCAGTCCTACAATACCCTGTGTAACCAGTAAGCAATGGTTTCATTAACTGAAGAACATAACACACAACTTAGACAGCGGTCAGGGTGATAGCGAAGGTAAATCACTTGACACCTGTTAATAGATATGACATCCCTAGTGCATATATCAGCACTGTTGTCACAGGAAGCATCAGTATAGTTTGTAACACATGCAATACTGCTGTATATCTGACATACATAACATGAGCTAGGCAGGTCGGAGATTCACAATACTGGCATGTGTGGTTGCGTGTGTGTCTATATTTGCCACGCATTGTGGGGAATACATTTCAATTGTTACTCACTCTCCTGTACACTAGTGTACACATCTGTATAAACTGCAATGTAGAAAGCAGGACATAGGCAGGGGCGTGTATCTCACACATGTGTGGTATCTGTATGTGCATGACATAGGTGTATTAATTACTGAATGCCACAGTGTGTGTATGTAGGGCTGACTGGTCCCTGGGATGAGGATGCATGTTACCATACTGAACTGATAGGACCCCTCCCATCATCCAGGTGATGCATTCAACTATCCATGTTGATGTCCCCGATCTTAGGCCGTACTGACTACCTGTACATGTGTATTCTCTGTGGCACGTCATGTAGGTGCACAGTACTGTAATGATGAATTGCACATAGGCAGGGGTCCTCAGCACACCAGTACCAACTGTGTATGAGTGTGTGTTACTGTGTCAGTGAAGCCTAGTTACCATATAGGTGGCAATCCACTAAGCACAGAAGAGGTTATCAGGGATCTGGGGTCCCAGGTTGACAGTAACCTTTCATTTGACACTCACGTTGCCAAAGTAGTTAGGAAGACCTTCTACATTGCCCACCTGATCATGAAGGGATTCACATCTAGATCAAGGGAGGTCATCGTTCCCCTGTACTCATCACTCATCAGACGAATGATTGAGTACAATGCCCCATTCGGAATGTATCTGACCCGACACCTGCAGCAATTGGAAAGGCCCCAAAAGTTCCTCACCAAAAGGATAAAGGGTCTCAAAAATATGTCTTATGCTGCCCGACTGAAGGAACTCCAGCTCTATTCAGTCACTTACCGTCTGCTCAGAGGTGACCTATGCCTGACATACAAGGCCATGTCCAACCCGGAATTAATTAACATGCTTCACCTCAAAAGATCTAAATCCATCAGAACTACAAGGGCAAAAGACTTAAACCTCAACACGGCTATTAATAGGATGTGCTGGAGGGACAGATTCATCACCCAGAGACTCCCTATGCTGTGGAACAAAATCCCGGTACATGTAAGGCAGAGCACCTCGCTGGCTTTGTTCAAGAGAAATCTTGACCAATGGATGGGAGATCGCAGGTATACCCCAGGGATAACCTCAGTGTCACTGCTTGACAGAGGCACAGCAAAATAATGGGCATAGTATCCTTCAAACTAAAGGGGTGGCGAAAGCCACAAAACTCTGGGCTAGGCTTATAAATGCCCTAGGGCAGATAGCCTAGTATGAACCTATGAACCTATGAACCTATGAAGCCGTGAGTGTGTGTGTGTGTGTGTGTGTGTGTGTGTGTGTGTGTGTGTGTGTGTGTGTGTGTGTGTGTGTGTGTGTGGTGTGTGTGTGTTACAGTGTCACTGAATACATGTGTATCAATACCTGAGTGTGTGGGTGCAGTTGTGTGTTGGCATCCTGTCATGGGAACGTGTATTACTGATTCCCATTGAGGCATCACACTTCCCACTGGCATCTACCCTTGTAATCAGCTAGACCACTCTCTTACCTCACCACTGCATGTAACTGTACCTGTGATGTCACCCTTTATGGATGTCACGTCTGTGGCCACAGTAGCTTAATACACAGCTATCATGCTCTTGGAACGGTAGATGTGTTTGTAACGTGGGACATTCTCACTGGTATGTGGCAGCTACACGATGCATGCTGGTATATTCATACATACCTGTGAATAGTCCACACTGACATATGGGACACTTAACTGCAAACACTGACATCCACCAGCACATGCAATTAGACCTGAAGAAGGACAGCAGAAAAACATGACCAACATGCATTTACTGTTGTTACACAAGACACATACTGTTAACATTATTGTACACCTGTACTACATGGTATATCTGCTGACTGACAACAGTCCTCAACATTTGCAAAGTACACATCATTCTAGTCTGTTCACCCTGTCCATCAGACCATATGAGCATGTCCATGTACCGATGGTGTGGATGTCAGGGATGCAGTACAGGCATCATCATGTTTGCCAGAGGCTTAGGCTGCACCATTGGATGACATCATGTTTGGGGGTTTGGGCCTTTGATGTAATTGGGCGTGTGTGGATGTTATGCATGTGTGTATTGCAGTGCCCTACATATGTGTCCAGTATGTGCGTGTATGTCTGCACACAGTTCTCCCATGTGTCTGGCCTACACAGGGGTATTATTGACAGCTGCAGACTGTACAGGCAAGGTATTACAGTTCACGGTGTCCAGCCACGGACATGTGACCTGCACCTGCCAGAGGTTGCACGGGCACTACCAGACAGAGGTGCAGATTGGGTACTGTCTGATGTCACTAGTCCACTGGAACCATGTCCTTGTTGGGACTGTCTTGAGCCACATGCACGTGGTCTGCTGTGTCGTGGTGTGGACAGCACAGAACCAGATGCATTGCTGCTGCTACTGCCACTATGGGAGTGGGCATGTGAGGTAGCTCATACACGTAGACCTGACACAGGTGATGTAGCAGGGCTACGTCCACATGCCCGATGCCTCACTCCTACCAGATGTTCCAACACAGACAGCTCATGCTCGTGGATTTGTCATGCCATGGTTAAGGACTCCAACCATGTCACCCAACCGTCTATCCAAAGCATCAGCAATCTGCTGTTGAGCATTTACCATTACCTGGATGCTGTTGTTTAAAGAAAGGACAGCAGCCCTCTGTAGCCTCTGATCTTCTCTGTTGTGCCATTCAGCATGTGCCTGTGCCTCCATTACAGCCTGAAACATGTGTCTGGTGACACCAGCTGCTGTGCTCTGTCGTGCAGAAGCATGTTGGCCAGAGGTCCTCCTGCGAGCAGCACTGGCCACATGCCTGTGTGGGGCACCACCAGTAGTTTGGCTGACACCATGGTGTGCAGGCACACCTTCCCTAGCCCCCACACTTTCCTATTCCAAGCTACCATGTGCCAACTGTCCTTCCTCTATGGCCACTGGTGATGGGGTATGTGCAGGTATGGGATCTGTGTGCAGGGATGAGGTGGATATAGATGGAATGGCAACCAATGGCACAGTTTCAGCCCCTGACAACTCTGCCTGTGACCCAATCATACATTCACTATCACTGCTAGAGTCTGTGGGGACACTAACATCTGATGTACCGCAGGAGGGCAATGCACTTACATCACCTGTGAGGGCAGACAAGAACTGTACATTACAATCTATACAATAGACACACACACACGCATGTGATATGACAGAAGGCATGCAACATGCATGTGATATGGCAGACGGCATGCAGCGCAGGACAGTAATAGTGGTAGTTATCATACATACCTAGGCTGCACACAGCATGCATGTGTGATAGCAGACAGCATGCAAATTACACAATCATAGTAGTGGTTAGCATACATCCCTGTGTTACACCATGTGGGCCAGCACAGCTTAACAGTACACCTGTCTGATGTGTGGCATATGACCTTGATAATCACATGTAGTATGACATGTGATCTGCTGACATGTGCAATGACATGCATACATGTTTAACACAATGGTGTCCTGTCGAATATACAGTGGGGCAATGGTGCACCAATTCAGTGTTGTCTGTCCACCTTACAGATATACTGCAAATTTAGCTGATGTGCATGGCCATTGCAGGGAATCATGAGGAGTCTCTAGTGCTATACAGTGTGAGTTAGACAGGATTCATAGCCATGACTGTGTTCAGATAAAATACATATATACTGTGGAATGTGGCCCATGTCACTGAGGTGTATACAAACTAAACCATGATGTGGAAGTTGTGACACAGGTCACTGATGGGTATACGGATGACACCCCTGCACATCTGCAATCATATTGCTGCAGCCTGGCAACTATGGACAGACATGGCGAACACATTGTACACCATGTCCCACATGACATCTGTGTACCACACGCACACACACACACACACACACACACACACACACACACACACACACACACACACACACACACACACAGGAGCCATGTTGCAACACCCTAAAGATGTTCAACACCTCCTATGTGGTGGATTGATGTTACACCTACACAAGATGTGCACAGGCCTGTAGGATGTCTAGCGTTCCACATCTACATTATGACCATTATACAAAGGCCATGGCCGAACCATGTGTAGCCATTGTACAACAGGGTGTACACACAAGCACAACACTTCTAGTGTGTGTGTTGCTCCATGTCACTGGCCATCCTCCATGGCCTTGTGTGTACATGTGTTGTCCAAATTATAGTGATGGGCATCTATTTCACGTCTGTGTTGTCCCATATGACATATATGCTTCACTGACAACAGGGTTATGCAGATAAAGGGTGGTATGTGGGATATGTTTTCAGGTTAGTAGGCAGTGTAGCAGCCAGGCCAATAGATGTCATGGACATGTCAAGATAGCACATCACATTGTGTGACATTCATAGCAGGGCTATGATCCACACCAGAGAAACCTGAGTGCTGGCCATACTCCAGCCCACTATGTAGTACTGTTTGTATTCACCACATGTGTATATCAGATCTGTTGTACATTCCTAAAGTAAACAGCACCTCCACCATTCTATGCACAGCTGTCAACACATCTGGCAATAATGTTTGTGAGGATTCATGTCGGTGAGATGATTCACATAGTTTGCAAGTGTGGCACATAGATAGTCATTGTGATGCATTGCAAGTCTGACCTGTATATTGTGACAGGACCATACATTGTGTGCACATGTTGTGAATGGCCACATGGCAGATAGATTTGTGCATTATGGTTCCTGATAAATAATAACACTCTCACCTGCAATGGGCTGCTGTCACCGCGGAACACCAGAGGTACCTAAATAGGAGTAACACAGCAGTATGAGCATATTCCACCCCTGTATAAAGGCTACAGGGAGCAATGTGCATAACACATACACCAGTACATTAGACTATGGTGTATGCACATGTGTGCATACAGTAGCACACTATATTATGCGGCATGTGTGTATACATGCCTTGCATATGATGTTACATTACATATTGTAAAGTGACACATGCAGCTTTATGGAATATAGTTGTTATAAGTGCAGTACTGACTTACCAGGCAACTCCAGGCTCAGTGGTTGAGAGGCACCAACCTCCACAATATCGGCTAAGGCTTGTGGATGTGGTTCTGCAGGTGTCCCAGGTTGGCCAGTAGCTCCTCGGTACATGTGAGTGGGAGCTGGGTTGGTGGTCCACCACCTGTTGCACCTTGTTCCCTGGTGATTGCATTCACAAGCTGTTTTGCCTGTCTAATGAGGTCTGTACAGTGTCTGCGCACCTGTTGGTATGTGCGGTTGTGGCCACCTACATCATTAACCCTCCTTCGAAGTTCCATCCACAGGGCATTCCGCTACTGTGCATCCTGTGGCACATGGCTGAACAGGATGTCATGATTATCGAGTAGGTATGGGATGAGGACCTCATCCTTCAAGTGTGTAAAAGGGGGAAGCCTTGCACGCGGCATACCTGGAAGACATAATGATGGAGATAGGTCACAGTACCTCAGAGACATACAGAGCTACAGCTGAACATACATGTGTATCATATTACTTCAGTTTAAATAGTTGTATTTGCAAACCTACATGACACTGACGTGTGTGTGTCACACATGTGGCACTCAATGTTGAGTGGATATTATCACCATATGTGTGTGTGTGTGTGTGTGTGTGTGTGCGTGTGTGTGTGTGTGTGTCACCTGATTACATTGCTCATACTCCATGTGGTTGCTGTCTTGATGTGGGCATGTCTGTTTGCCTGTACTGGTGTTCCTACCTACCAGCACATGGCTGGATGTGCCCACATTAATGCAGTCAACCTTGATGCAGTGTATATGTCACATATAAGGACTTACACTGCCTTAACAGACATGACCTGTGACCCTGCAGACATGCTCACATAAGGTTTTACATGTATGTGTTCTGCCATATGCCTCTACATGGCACTGTACAGCGATTCAACATCCTGCCATGTATCACCTGTGTTGCACATGTGATACACATGGGACACTGGCTAGCCAGATGGTATTTGCAGGGACGGATATCAACTATGGCATGTACAGCTAAAGTCAACTAGTGGGCTATATGCCATGGGCCATGTATGCACCTAGGATGAAAGGTTACCTGGCAGTAGCTAACAGGCAGGTATGTGGGGCCAGGTGGAGCAGTGCCACATTACTGATCCACAGGGTTAATGATACATATACCATGTGTTACCATGCGGTCCTCACACCATGTCTGAGTGGGGAGCGATGTGCAGCTTTGATGGACAGGAATGCATAGTATGGCAGGACTATGTCAAGTGTATGGACAAGGATATGTCCAGCATGTGGTAGGTGGATGTCCATGAAGTATGTGTTCAAGATCAGGATGAGTACGTGTAGCATGTCTGACATAACTGGGTAGGACATGGATTTATTCAGGGTATGCATCATCCTACATAGTGGAAATGGGGAATGGGAATGCTGGTGTAGGCCATCTGCACATGGCTAATACCCCTTAAAGGAAATATGTGATCTGATATGGGTCAGTTGAGTGGTCTGTTTGGCTGGACAATGATCTCTATATTCATGAATGGCACCCTATTATTATTAGGGCTTGCCACATATGACACCCTGATGGGTGTGGTGACGTAGCCATCACAGGAAAGACAACTGCCCAGCTGCATCCCTCACACACAAGTGTCCATTATGATGACTGCTGCCTAGGTGGTAGTTCATGGGTACAGGGTTATTAACATAGGGGTGACAATTTGAGTAATTTATTACTCCTAGGTCATAGTCATTCACATACTTCAATAGGCAGATGCCTTCTGTTTGTCTGTGAGGTATGGATTACAATGAGGGGGAATAGAATTCATTAACCATGACATACTGTAGATGTCATTGGTGTGATTATCACATATTATTCAGACACCTTCTGTAGTGTTGCTTCTGCCAGCAGTCCTGTTGCTTAACACTCCTGTGAGATAGGAATGTACATCTAGTATCCCGAGTGTAGGTGGTACACAGTATGGGTGATGATGTCCTATGACCTGGCAAGGTTATGATATGCAGTGTGACATCAACCATACTGTCATCTACATCTGTACTGCTGACATCACTTAAGTGATCAAGGTTCATGGCCTTCCAGACCAGACTCAGCAGGGTAGTAGTGCAGTACTTCCCATTATCAGTGGCGTCTCCCCCTTTGTTGGGTTGTGATACCTGTTGGTGTGCACCATTCAGTGTGTACACAACCTGACATGGAGCTACATTTTACATGATGTGTACATGGAGAGCATCTTGTTTTGCCATATGTGTATGATGCAACCTGTGATGTGGACAGGTCCCATGCAGACTGAGTGCAGCTTGTACCTGCATAGTTGTGGGTACAGGGGCCCTGTGGTGTAAATGGATATATGCTTGTGTACCTGTTGGGGGGGAGGGGGCCATGTTTTTATATTATCCAAGACCCTATCTGGATTGCTTATTCATGCTAAGCACTTCTTCAGGACTTGTAAACAGTACGTAAGCTAATAATTACTATAGCACTCAGTCTTCCACATAACCTACAGGTAAGGGTTAACAGGTTTTGTACATACTTTTCTCACTTGTGTAGAGTAATGTAGCTGTTGTACTCACTTTCCTCACTTATCTAGGTGAATGTAGTTCTATATTCAGGCATGTCCAAGAGTCAACTGCCAGTGTTCTCACCTGTCTATCTGATGAATCTGGACATCCTGAGGCAATGTACACATTGCCTCATGTACACAGACAAGCCTCTCTGCCTACCACCCAACACTACAACCTGTGAGAGATGCACTCATCTAGGCAAACTGGAGGTAAAGGTCTCTCCAACCAACCCTAAGCCTGACTGTCATGTGGAGAAGGTACACAGTCGCACAACACCACACTCATCACATAAGCCTCACTGTATCTACTCCACCATTAACTGGGAAAACTACTTGTGTACCAACACATTAGCTCAACGGTTTCTGGAATTCATAAACACCAATGCCCTGACTCAACATATCCACACACCCACCAGAGGCAACAATATCCTAGATCTAGTCATTACCAACATGAGTGACTGGTGCTCCACATGTGAAGCCAACTCCTCGTTGGTCCAATCAGACCATGTACTGAACACCGTTGATATCCACAACCCGCACCTACTCCCCCATTAAGCGAACCACAGTATAATATGCCTACAAGGCCAGCTATATGCTTTTTAAGGCAGACGTGGTGGACGTCATGACACCCATGCAGATGGACAGTACTGTTACAACTGCTGAATCCTACACAAATGCACTCTATAAGCACTTACAGGAGTGCATGGCTTGTGCTATCCCAAACAGAACCAGGACGCTATACTCATAATTAACTAAACCAATCTGGTGGTCCCCTGCCATAAACATATTGTACTACAGGAGGAAGACACTGTTGCAAATGAGAGTACAATACCATGCATGAAGGAGATCCCTGGCCAGCCTCAGTAAGAAGGTCAGATCCCTTATACGATCCTCCAAAGCTAGCTATGAAAACTTTAACGCAACTAATACCAACAACAACAACCACAGAGCCTCGATGTCAACAACCAGATCTGCTCTGAGTTACAGCAGAAAAGGCACGAACATTACAGAAACAATGGATATTGGCAACATCCTGGCAGATCCCTCTCAAAGCTGCACACTCTGAAGGCAATATCACAGTGTCCATGGGACTGGACAACATCCTAGGCTGCGTTTTACATGAACTTCGGACTGTACTGTCTCCTCACCTACGCGCCATGTTCAATAATAGCCTCACATCGGGCATAGTGCCCCCTGAATGGCACACAGCAGCAATTATCCCACTCCACAAAGGTGGCACCACAATGGACCATGGGACCTATTTCCCTAAAGGCCTGACTAGTCTGGTCTGCAAGGTTATGGTGCACATCATGGATCACTGTCAGAGACATTGGGTACCTCCCAACCTTTGACCCCTCCCTGTTTGGCATTGTTAATGCCAGACCATGCCTCCTAAACCTGGTGGGCTTCTTAGAGACAGTTACCAAGTCATTATATGAGTGTAAGGAGTTCCACAAAGCTTACCTAGATCTCTCATAGGCTTTCAACACCATTCCTCCTTCTGGTATTATCAACATACCCATCCGCCTGAACATTAACCCCTACATCATGTGATGGTTTGCAAAGTGGCTCACGGACAAAACACAAACAGTAGGAGTTGCATACCCTAGGTCCGACTGTATACCAGTTGCAACTGCCGTCCCCCAGGGCTCAGTCCTAGGACCCCTCATGTTCAGTATATACTTCTCTGACATACAAACACAGGAGGGCTTTGGCTGAAAAGTTTTGCAGACGACTGCAAACTAGGGGACATAATTGTTTACCCAACTGTTACAGACACCCTCTGGAAGGGTCGCAGTGAGACGGATACCTGGTGTTAATATCATGGCATCAAGCTGAATGCCTAAAAGTGCATCGTCATCCCCTTTGGATATAACTAATTACCCGTGGACTACTACATAGGTGCTAGTCCCCTACACACTAAAAAGGTATTACGGGATCTGGAAACACCAGTAGATAGCAATCTCTCCTTCAATACCCATAATGACAAGGTGGTTAGAATATCCTTCTACATGGCCCCCTAATCTCTAATGGGTTCACATTCAGATCAGAGGGGCCATTGTGACTCTACACATGTCATATCAGACCCATTAAAGGATACAACACCCCATTTGGGACATACCTTACAAGACAACTGCAACAGCTTGGAAGACCACACCAGTACCACACCAAGAGGATCACGGACCTCAAACAGATGACCTATGCAGCCCAACCTATGAAACTCCAGCTGTACTCAGTTGCATACCACATACTCACAGGTGATCTCTGCTTGACGTACAAGGCCCATGTCCAACCCTGCATTGCTGGATATGCTACACCTAAACAGAAGCCCCTGAGGGCCACATGCTCTAGGGATATACACCTAACCACAACGATGAGTAAGACATGCTGAACAGATAGATTTCTGACCCGGATACTCCCTATGCTTTGAAACGTGATTCCAATGTAAATCAGGAAGGGCCCCTCATGAGCACTCTTCAAGGGAAATGTTGCCGTGTGGATGGGAGACAGACATGTACCCGGGGAATCACTGCAGTGGCTCTGCTGGACAGAGGCACAGGGAACTATTGGCTCTGCCGTTCAGAGGCACAGGGAACAAACCTATGGGGGTGGCAAAAGACAACACACGCTAGCTAGGCTTACAGATTCCCTTGGTAAGACAGCCTAGTACCTACCTTTGCACATATTGCATGTCTTATGTGCATGGATAGTTAAATAGCTCTTCCATTTTACTTTGCTATCATGCTGATAAACTGCCAGCTCACTAAAAGACATGTATTCTGTTATTGTGTATTGTAAATGCCGATTGACATAGCTAATGTTTGCCTACCATTACAGTAATGCTATGTAGCTTGTAATACATATCTGCCTACAATACTGTAGATTAAACAGTTATTGGCACAATATCCCACAATGCAAAACATACTTGCACAGTGGCACAACCTTCCACATGTTATTCTCTGTATTACACCCATACATATGGCTACAGTTACAATATATCAACATATACTATCCCCTGTTATAGCACATACTTGTTGGACCAAGCCTGCCACTGACGTCAGCTGGTGAGGAATATTTTTGTTCAAAGCCCTTATATAGCATCCCTTGTGGTGTATGCAGTGTTTGCCTTGTGACCTACAGCAGTACACACAAATACTACAAGCGTGACTATGCTCAGCAATACATCACTACAAGATAACTGTTTCCACTATATGGATTGCGTGCACTTTAAATACTACAAAATAGTACTACATACACAGACATACTGACTGTTCTACATAGCTTATTAGAAACCTGATGTATCATTAACAGTTGATTCAATCCTTTTCGGTTTGTGTTTCAATGTTATTTGTAATGTTCTGCTTGTATATTCAGATGGTTTGAATGTGTAATGACACATCCTTTTCGAGTTACATATTGGTAACATGTGGTATCCTGTCCACCAATTGCTGTTCCAAAATAGTTAATTGGATGTACATCAGCTGTGCAGCTACTCCATTAGCCGATACCATGGCAACGTGGTGTATAAGTGAGTACTCCTTTTAGGGGTTGTCCGTTTGCCTTATTTTCGAGGGAGACGGCCTAGATGTGTTATTGCAATATATTTCAACAGCTATATGGAGACACACAGAGATATATTAGCTTCATGACTCCTGTGGACTGTGTGTAATGGCTAGATGATTTAGTTCTACATGTGAGTACAGCTGTTATATTTCTGAACAGTGCTACTTATGCAGGGTTTGTTTGTACCTGATACTTTTGCAGATGTTTGTCTGTAAAGGATGTTTGGCCAGCTCAAGGCCATATGGCTATGCATGAACTGTTATGTGGTGTACAGTGTGGTCACCAGATATCCTTGATTTGGTGTACAAGTGTAGCATACTGTGCTGTTACTCACTAATTGCTAACACATTCTGGTGTGCACAACCCTCAGAAATGGGATTAGTGCAAACAATCCCTATTACATCAGCAGCTATTCCATTGTTTAACAGCCGCTATTTCAATTAGGGCCATGTTAGTGTGTCTCTGACAAGGTATGTTAAAGCTTCTGCAGATGTCGTACAGTGTGTGAATGATTTCTGATGTTATTACAGTTTGTATTGTAATATGTTTGGGTGTGGGGGTGATGATGGGTGTGCTTAGCAAATGCAGGTGTGTAGGAACTGCTTTTATAAATAATTGCTATGTGTGTGACGGTTCCTTCCCTATTTGAACACCTATCCTTTTGTGGACTACTACAATGGTATTTGCAGGCTGATTCATTAAGGCACTGTTATGTGGTTCCTGTATAGCATGCAGGTGATGTTAGTCCTTTAATCCCTTCGGTAATACATCTGAATGTAATAACATGTTGGTGCATGATAACTGTGTATTTCTGTCATAGGTATTTGCAGTCATCGTAGTTGTGTTGGTGACTGACCCTCTTTGGCTAGGGTTGCCATCTTTTCATATGTCCATAGTGGGTCCTTTTCGGGACACACATCTGATTTTACAGGCCGACACAAACCCACGGTCAGCACAAGGGATAGAACTTTCCTTTCTTGCCTAATTATAAGCTTATTCTTGTAGCAGTTTAGTAGCTTATCCTATTTTCTGTACCATGTAGGTACTTTAGATACATAAATAACTATTGTATGCAACTATTACGGTACATATGGGACATAATTATGTCCTACAATCCCAGGATATTTGCCACATTTAATATATTTGGTCAGGACACAACCGCCCAAAAAGGGAGTGTCCCTTGCAAAGTGGAACAGGTGGCAACACTATCATTGGCTCATGTCCATAGCACATATTTGTAATGGAGTATAGGCATATATTCTCCATATCCTTTGTTCATAAAGGCTGGTAGTGGCAGAATGTGTGATTGCTATGGTCTATGTTATGCACATATGTGAACATTTCAACCGCTGTGTACGGGAGACCTATGGAATTCCAAAACCACAGTGTTCTGACGCACACAGTCCCGGGAACAGACGACCATATCCCACATTACCGACATCGACAGTAACTCGCGAAGGTAACACGAACGTGGAACACACACATACACACACAGACACACTGCTACCCAACACATCCAAACAAACCATCCTACACTATGTATGAGCAGGTGGCCAAGCCCCCCCTACACATCCCATGTAGGTGTCTGCACCCCCCACACACCACCCACTACTTTAATATTCTACATCCTAGGTCGCGCAAAAAGACGCACAAGGCTAACCCACAACCACACATTACAGTCCCCCAACAACACACACCACACACAGGACACACACTACAGCCCTAAGAAACACACGTACACACAGTAACCTACCCAAACCGCAACACCAGAATGCACTGACTAACTGTTCGCTAACATCGTGAGATTACACCTCGCGCATCTGGTGTTTTGGTACTGTGTTCTTTTGGACCTTAAGCCCCGGGATTATGTGTGTCAGTATGTAAAGCAGTCAGTTTGTGGTAGGTAACCCATTTATATGTACCTCCATGGTTATGTACTTGTTGTTAACCTATCTATACATCTACATATATATGTATATCCCCATATATTGACATATCTCCCCCTCCCCTACCTCTCTCTCTCTCTCTCTCTCTATATATATATATATATATATATATAGACATATATATATATATATATATATATATATATATATATATATATATATATATATATATATATATATATATATATATATATATATATATATATATATATATATATATATATATATATATATATATATATATATATATATATATATATATATATATATATATAAAACATACACCTTTCATTGTGTACATGCCGGTTTGCCCTATTTCAACACATTCCTACCTTTTCTGTTTTATCCTGTCAGTATACACGACTGCCATTGGTACATCTCAGGTAGATTAGTGGTATGTTATTGTGATGCATGTTTACATGGTTGCGTGTTGTAATCCTGGCAGTGATATCTTACCTCTCAGAGCAGGCACTGGTAGTGCAAGGATGATTAACGCACATTTCAGCGGTTGTGTGTTCCACATGTTTATTATTCTGTGGAGAACTACCTATATATGCAAGCTGTGTTTAAGGTATACTATGTAACGTGTACACATCTGTGAAGATTCCTGTCAGGGATGCTCCCCATTATTTGGAAACACATCCCAGATTACATTATACAAAACCCCTCACTAACACTCCGGGGAATCCTTGCAGAGTGGGTGGTGAACAGTAGCTACACCCCAGGGATCCCGCAAGTGGCTCTGCTCCAAAGAGGGACAGTTAGTTGATTGATGGGGTGGCGACAGCAGACACGTTTTGCCTATGCTTATGAGTGGCCTCGGCGGTTGGGCATGTACCTACCTATGTATCTATGAACCTGTACATACAAATGGACACATGCTGATAGCTTAATATACTGTTCAGGTATTGACTTACCTTGTGCCAATGGCGGTTGTGGGTACAATAGTTGATGGCTACCTATGTAGGATGCACACAGTAGACCACCTATACATGACAATTTACAGGTGGTCGTGTGTGTGCCATCCATGTTTTCTGCATGTGCAAGTGGAGAAGGGTGTCAGTTCATGAGTGCCTACACTGTCAGTGTGTGTGCTATACGTTCCCTGTTTGCCAAGGCATGGGTATACTGGGCACGCCTCCATCTGCCTACTGGGGCTAGCACAGGGTGTTCATGGTCTGAACTCCCCAGTGCCTGTGAGTCCCTTGGCAATGGTGGTGGGCTATGAGGGCCTTCACCATTCTGTCCCTGCTGCAGCTGTTTCTGCAGGATCATATTGTGTAGCATGGCACATACTATGAAGATGTGGGCACACGTTCCTGGAGAGTACTGCAAGGCAACACCAGATATGTCCAAGCAAAGGAACTGTGATTTCAGCATCCCAAACACACACTCTATGATGATTCTGGTTTCTGCGTGTGACTCATTATGGCGTTCTTGCGTGGCTGTGTGTGCATTTCTGTTGGGTGTCATCCCCCACCAGATGGCCATATGGGATGTCCACCATGGCAAATACCTGATACAGCTGTGAAGCAAGCCAGATGTGGGAGTCGTGATAGCTTCAAGGACTGCCAGCACACACATCCATAATAATGCCCTGGGCATTGCACACGAACTGGCAGTTGATGGAGAGGTATCCCTTGCAGTTTATGTAGCGCCTACAATGCTCACCGGGTGGTGACTTGATGTGTATGTGCATGCAGTGTATTGCACCCATTACCTCTGGGTAGTCCGGCACATGGTGGAAAGAGACGCTTATTGCTGGCCAACAACTCCTGCATTTGGGGGAAGTGTATGTGCTCATTGGCATGTGGTGACATGGCATCCAGGAAATGGTGGAGTACCCTGGATGCTGATGCCTGTGAGATCCCCATGATATCCCCATTTGGCCTTTGGAAGGTACCTGTGGCTAGTATTCTCAAGCTTACACATACCTTCATGTCCACTGGGATGGGTTCCCCTCTGTTACTTCTGGCTCTGAGGCGTGGCCGGCACAGCTCAACAAGTTGCTGTATGATGTCCCTGTCCACCCTGTAACCCTCTACTATCTCCAGATCATGTAGCCCTTGGTAGGTTACCCTAGGTCTGAACACTCGTCTCCCCCTCTGGTGCCTGAGATGGTTGTCAGCATTATCCTCCACACCACCGTCAGTCTCCAACACATGCTGGTGAATCAAAGCTATGGCAGCCCCTAACATATACATATTAAAAGTTCCCTGTCTGTATACACTAATGTTGCAGAGTGTCTGGGAATACACAAGTGTGTGTGTGGGGCTTTCACACCTTATACTATTGTGCAATGGATGATGCTGGTGTAATTGGGTGTGTTTGTGCTATTCCAGCTGCAGGGTATCTTAATTATTGGTTTTACAGCAGGTACTGCTATTGTGGGGCCTTTGGTGTTTACTTACGCTTGTCTACCATGATTCATCTATTGCCCTTTACTTCTATTTTCAACCCGATTCACCTCTCATTGTCAGGCATGCATCTAGCTGCTGCCTTTCTTGTTTTGTGCTTCAAAAACTCAGGATTGTGTTGGGAAATGTGTTATGTAGCTGATCTACAGCAAACGTTTGCTCTAATCTGCTGTGACAGTTCTCTTTTCTTTGCTGTATGGCACCTCCCCTTTCCTGTTCTGCAGGTAGCTACTAGCTGCCTTATTAGCTATTGTCTATGGCCCACTGTGAGTTTCTAGGTGTTAATTACTCATTTGTACTCCGATTACCATGCTGCAGCATCTCCTTATTGTCTTCCCCTAACCTTCCTGTTTCACCTAAGTTGCACGTCGCGTGTGCCCGGTTTCCGGCTTTTGAGTGCGTTTTCATACACGTTCACATGCAATGTTGGTCACCTTGTATGCTCTCAGCTAAGCATAGCTATGGCTAGGTACACACCCCTATCCTGCGGCTTTGCTTAGCAACAGGCAACCCGGATTACCAATGCTCCAATGTGTTTACAGCTTGGTGGCGCACACCTCTCATGATGTCATGTTTACCTCAAGGCCACTCCTCGGTGTTGTACCACTGCACTGTGTGGTACATCCTTACGCCGGCAGGACATTTGTGATTCAGCATTACTTGACTCATTTGCATGGCATTGACTACTAATTCCTAGTTACCGTGCAGAACACTGTCACAGACCCTTAGCAACCCTTGCACCTTGGTTGTGGTGTAGCATGCATACCATTGACTATTATGATGAAATCATGATTTGTGTTACATTGCAGTTTTATGACATCTAAATATATTTTCCTTGTGTTCCCGTTTGTGCACCCATGCACTGCGGTTGTACTTTGCGTTACTGTGGCCATGACATTAAATGTTATTTTTTATATGCTGTGCATGTTTTTTTATGCCATTGGCTGTATATTTAGTCAGTGGCATATGTTAACATTGTAATATGTAAGTTTGGTCCACTTTCATGGCTCTGATGTTCTGTTTGAAAAAAATGTAAACCTGTTTTTTTGGTTTACATTTCTGCATGCTTATGCTACACCTGCATCACTTCATGAATCATTATATACCTTCATTTGCATGCTACACTGCTGTACATGGGGTAATTAGCATACAAGCACCATGAGCTGCGCAGCTCTGGTGTACGCTGGTAGTGCATGTGGAAACAACTCTTACCTGAATCGCTTAATGGCCATATTTGGCTCTAGATCGCCGACGCTACTCTGGCACATGGCGCAAGCTTCATGAATCCTGGGGTGTATATATCCATTTTTGCTCCTAGTGGCCATCCCTTACTGGTGTCAGTGGTGAGGACTGATGCTCCTTGATTACTGGCCTGGAGTAGGGACATTCACATATTGGAGGCAGCTGGGTGGGATATTAATTAAATTTCAGTAGCCTGTAGGCAGTTGTCACTGAAGGTGTGTGTATACTCAGCAGCCACTAGGTAAACATACAGTTTAATTTTCACAGCAGTTTTATTTTTTTATTTATTTCTGTTAGTTTAGTTTAGTTAGGGAAAACAAGCAAAGATGTCAGCACATGATTACGGCAAGCTGACAAAAACACAGTTGGACAATGTGTGAGCAACCAGGAAGACAACCAGTCTGGTGATGGGGATGTGCAGCCTTCAGAAACAGAACAGTTCAGCGTTTCTGCAGAGGACTTAAAAATCTTCCTGGAGTTAAAGAGACCTGAACTGGAGGCAAAACATTTAGAATTAAAATCAGTAGAGAGACTGTGGTGCTTGGAGACTGAAGAGAATGAGAGTCTCTGGCATTTGGAGGTCAAAGAGAATGAGAGGTTCTATCATTTAGAGGCCAAAGAAAAGGAGAAACAGTGCCAACATGGGAGGGATATGCTGACTCTTCATTAGGGTCATGGAGGTAATGGGGAAGGCAATAAGCGAAACTCAGAAGCAATAAAGGTCTGTAAATTTCTTCTGCAGTTTACAGAGTGTGATCATTTTGACCATTTTATTCATATATTTGAAAGAGTATGTAAACAGTGCAATGTTGACTTAGGGCTCTGGAAACAGTTCCTGACCCCCCTACCCATTATAAAACTGTAACTGCTGTTTCTAAATTGTCTGATACTGATGGCTTAAACTATGATAAACTTAAACAATGTGTATTGGAATGTTTGAAGTTAACACCTGAAGCTTACAGAAAAAAGGTTTTGTGAGCATAGACGCAAGGCAGATGAAAGTAATGTGATTATATTGCTGAGTTAAGCACTTATTTTCATAGGTGGGTGAGTTGGTGTGAGGTCACCACTTTTGAAAGACTTGCAGGCCCTTTGGTGAGTGATCAAGCCTTTAGCACTTTGCCTGAGTTCATGAGAATATGGTTGGCAGACCAGGAGTGAAACTCTGGAGATGAGCTGGGGAGAAAAGGGGATCTCTACTTAGTAAGCAGGCACCACTGCACAAGAAGGGGATACCCAGTGCTCCACATGGATATAAGGGAAACCACAGTGGACAGCTTAACTACCCAAACAGAGTCCACCTGTAAGACAGGAAGCCACTCGCTCAAGTACACAACCATGATAGAGGGTTAGATGTTTTAAATGTAACCAGATGGGCCATGAAGCATACAAATGGCCAATTAAGCAAGGTGGGGAACAGAAGGTGAGGGAGCTAGCAAGTGGGAATATCAGCATGCCAGTGGTAACCTGTTTGGAGCCGACAGGGGTACCAAACTAGCACCAAAGGTTTTATCCTATCTTAGTGGATGCAAGACAAGACACTGCTAATACAAACTTAGCCTCTAAACAAAAAGAAAGTTCAACAACTCCAATACTGAAAAGAACAGGAACTTCCCAAAGAAACTCGTGCACGAAAGGATGTAAATTCTTTTCTTTTATTCCACAATCCTATAGCAGTTAAGCGCTTTCAACTGGAACCCAGTCTTCTTCAGAACAGTCAACAAGCACCATAACTTCCTTTTTATACATAAACCAATACAATCATTTTAAAAATTGCGCCAAAACACTTAAAGGTATAGTGCACATTCAGCAGCAATGACCATAAAAAATTAATATTTATAATCTTCCTAGATATTTGAATAAACCCATATCTAGTGTATACAATAATTATACTGTCAAACTGTTAAACTATATAAAATATTTGTAAAACATTTGTATATTTAAAATTATTTTTAAACATGTATGTAAACTATATGTAGTATATAAAAAAACTAAAAACTCTAATTCATATTCATACTACTATCAATATTGGAAGACTTGAGACTTTTTAATAAATCAATAAGTACATTAACAATACTATAATAACTCAATGACTTTATACTAAGAGAGGACCAAGAAAGGTTTAATACTGATGGACTCGTTTAGTCCTGGGGGTCTAGTAGCGTCTAATAAAATCTGCCATCTGCTTTCCAAGGCAGCTAGTTTCATCTTCCAGTTTCCCCCAAATATTGAATAACTAATGGTATCTATAATAGCAAACTGAAAGGGAAATATAGGGAAATGGATTGATCATCAACTTAAACACATTTATGGAAATATCCCACACATCATGAAAGATTCGTGGAGTTTTTTGGGCAAATTACAACATGAATATTGGAGACCAGACCTCATCTTAGTCACCATCGATGTGGTCGATCTTTTCTCCAGTATACCCAGAGAACTAGGAATCGAACATTTCTCAAATAGCCTCAGGAAACATGCAGGGGTTAGTTGGGACAAGGTTGTGTTGTTGTGTGACATGATGGGACTGGTGTTAGATCACAATTATATTGTGTTTCAAGGGGAATATTTCAAGCAAATAAAAGGTGTTGCTATGGGTGCATCGTGGTGCTCCCCATCTTGCCAACATGGTGATGCTGGAATGGGAAGAGGAAGTGTTATTTAAGAGTCATTTTATACTCACATCTCATTCTATGCCAGATTTTGGATGACATTTTTATTTTGTGGAAGGCCTCTATAGAGGAATTACAAGAATTTTTTTCTTTCATCAATCTTTCCTCTACATTTTTTAAATTTACCCATCATACTAGTACTGTGGACATTGCTTATTTGATGTCTTGGTTGGTCTTGACCAACATACATTCACTCTAGAATTTTCCGTAAACCAACTTTTTCCAATGATTACCTACATTTTACAAGTAACCATCCTCCACACATTTTTAAAAACATCAGAAGGGGCAGTGTATCCGCAGTAGCGAGGATGTCTTCGGACAGAAGCTGTGATGAGAACGGAACTTGATACCATTAGGACATTATTTAGTAATCGTGGATATCCGGACCACATGCTCCTGGATACAATTGAATATGGGTAATGAATGGGGTAAGAAGTACCCCCTTTATTAGGTAAATATATAGTTAATGAAAACATGAAGGGCTGCCATCCAGTTATTCTAGTCGAGCATGTATTTTGACTACACTCCACATGTGTTTTATTAAGGACATATTACGACAACATTGGAATATACTTGTTAGTTCAATTTGGAACGTAATGTGGGAAATTCTCCTGAATTTGTATATAAGACAGGCATTAATTTAAAAGATTATTAGAGAAGGCCAATTATGATAATACCACAAAGGATATGTACAAAGGTACAACAAAATGCAGATGTAAACAGTGTAAGTTTATTAATGAATCCAGATACATTAGACTTAAAAACTTCAACTCTACATGTATTAGAACTAGAACTGGAAATTGTAACACAAGTAGGGTGATATATATTGCTACATGTTGTACTTGTCCTATGTATTACATAGGCAAGACTGAAAGAGTTTTCAAAAAGCGTATATATGAACACCTTTACCGTATTCAGAGGAAGGACATGAAGAATGCATTGTCTAAACATATCCATGACTATGGTAAAGAGCACACTTTTCAGTTTGCTATTATAGATACCATTAGTTATTCAATATTTGGGGGAAACTGGAAGATGAAACTAGCTGCCTTGGAAAGCAGATGGCAGATTTTATTAGACGCTACTAGACCCCCAGGACTAAACGAGTCCAACAGTATTAAACCTTTCTTGGTCCTCTCTTAGTATAAAGTCATTGAGTTATTATAGTATTGTTAATGTACTTATTGATTTATTAAAAAGTCTCAAGTCTTCCAATATTGATAGTAGTATGAATATGAATTAGAGTTTTTAGTTTTTTTATATACTACATATAGTTTACATACATGTTTAAAAATAATTTTAAATATACAAATGTTTTACAAATATTTTATATAGTTTAACAGTTTGACAGTATAATTATTGTATACACTAGATATGGGTTTATTCAAATATCTAGGAAGATTATAAATATTAATTTTTTATGGTCATTGCTGCTGAATGTGCACTATACCTTTAAGTGTTTTAAGCAATTTTTAAAATGATTGTATTGGTTTATGTATAAAAAGGAAGTTATGGTGCTTGTTGACTGTTCTGAAGAAGACTGGGTTCCAGTTGAAAGCTTTAACTGCTATAGGATTGTGGAATAAAAGAAAAGAATTTACATCTGTACCATGTAGGTACTTTAGATACACTATCATTGGCTCATGTCCATAGCACATATTTGTAATGGAGTATAGGCATATATTCTCCATATCCTTTGTTCATAAAGGCTGGTAGTGGCAGAAGGAACACACATATCAAACAAACCATCCTACACTATGTATGAGCAGGTGGCCAAGCACACCACCCACTACTTTAATATTCTACATACACATTACAGTCCCCAACAACACACACCACACAGGACACACACTACAGCCCTAGATTAGTGGTATGTTATTGTGATGCATGTTTCATGTTTATTATTCTGTGGAGAACTACCTATATATGCAAGCTGTGTTTGTACACATCTGTGAAGATTCCTCCCCATTATTTGGAAACACATCCCAGATTACATTATAGTTGATTGATGGGGTACATGCTGATAGCTTAATATACTGTTCAGGTATTGACTTACCTTGTGCCAATGGCGGTGTTCATGGTCTGAACTCCCAGTGCCTCACCATTCTGTCCTGCTGCAGCTGTTTCTGCAGGATCATATTGTGTAGCATGGCACATACTATGAAGATGTGGGCCTGGAGAGTACTGCAAGGCAACACCAGATATGTCCAAGCAAAGGAACTGTGATTTCAGCATCCCAAACACACACTCTATGATGATTCTGGTTTCTGACTCATTATGGCATTCTTGCGTGGCTGTGTGTGCATTTCTGTTGGGTGTCATCATCCACGGTTAGGTGGCCATATGGGATGTCCACCATGGCAAATACCTGATACAGCTGTGAGGCAAGCCAGATGTGGAGTCGGACTGCCAGCACACACATCCATAATAATGCCCTGGGCATTGCACATGACCTGGCAGTTGATGGAGGGGTATCCTTGCAGTTTATGCACCCATTACCTCTGGGTAGTCCGGCACATGGTGGAAAGCAACAACTCCTGCATTTGGGGAAGTGTATGTGCTCATTGGCATGTGCATCCAGGAAATGGTGGAGTACCCTGGATGCTGATGCCTGTGAGATCCCCATGATATCCCCATTTGGCCTTTGAAGGTACCTGTGGCTAGTATTCGCTTACACATACCTTCATGTCCACTGGGATGGGTCTCTGTTACTTCTGGCTCTGAGGCGTGGCGGCACAGCTCAACAAGTTGCTGTATGATGTCCCTGTCCACCCTGTAACCCTCTACTATCTCCAGATCATGTAGCCCTTGGTAGGTTACCCTAGGTCTGAACACTCCTCTGGTGCCTGAGATGGTTGTCAGCATTATCCTCCACACCACCGCAGTCTCCAACACATGCTGGTGAATCAAAGCTATGGCAGCCCCTAACATATACATATTAAAAGTTCCCTGTCTGTATACACTAATGTTGCAAAGTGTCTGGGAATACACAAGTGTGTGTGTGGGGCTTTCACACCTTATACTATTGTGCAATGGATGATGCTGGTGTAATTGGGTGTGTTTGTGCTATTCCAGCTGCAGGGTATCTTAATTATTGGTTTTACAACAGGTACTGCTATTGTGGGGCCTTTGGTGTTTACTTACGCTTGTCTACCATGATTCATCTATTGCCCTTTACTTCTATTTTCAACCCGATTCACCTCTCATTGTCAGGCATGCATCTAGCTGCTGCCTTTCTTGTTTTGTGCTTCAAAAACTCAGGATTGTGTTGGGAAATGTGTTATGTAGCTGATCTACAGCAAACGTTTGCTCTAATCTGCTGTGACAGTTCTCTTTTCTTTGCTGTATGGCACCTCCTCTTTCCTGTTCTGCAGGTAGCTGCTAGCAGCCTTATTAGCTATTGTCTATGGCCCACTGTGAGTTTCTAGGTGTTAATTACTCATTTGTACTCCAATTACCATGCTGCAGCATCTCCTTATTCTCTTCCCCTAACCTTCCTGTTTCACCTAAGTTGCACTCACATGCAATGTTGGTCACCTTGTATGCTCTCAGCTAAGCATAGCTATGGCTAGGTACACACCCCTATCCTGCGGCTTTGCTTAGCAACAGGCAACCCGGATTACCAATGCTCCAATGTGTTTACAGCTTGGTGGCGTACACCTCTCATGATGTCATGTTTACCTCAAGGCCACTACCACTGCACTGTCTGGTACATCCTTATGCCGGCAGGACATTTGCGATTCAGCATTACTTGACTCATTTGCATGGCATTGACTACTAATTCCTAGTTACCGTGCAGAACACTGTCACAGACCCTTAGCAACCCTTGCACCTTGGTTGTGGTGTAGCATGCATACCATTGACTATTATGATGAAATCATGATTTGTGTTACATTGCAGTTTTATGACATCTAAATATATTTTCCTTGTGTTCCCGTTTGTGCACCCATGCACTGCGGTTGTACTTTGCGTTACTGTGGCCATGACATTAAATGTTATTTTTTATGTGCTGTGCATGTTTTTTTATGCCATTGGCTGTATATTTAGTCAGTGGCATATGTTAACATTGTAATATGTAAGTTTGGTCCACTTTCATGGCTCTGATGTTCTGTTTGAAAAAAATGTAAACCTGTTTTTTTGGTTTACATTTCTGCATGCTTATGCTACGCCTGCATCACTTCATGAATCATTATATACCTTCATTTGCATGCTACACTGCTGTACATGGGGTAATTAGCATACAAGCACCATGAGCTGCATGTGGAAACAACTCTTACCTGAAGCCATATTTGGCTCTAGATCGCCGACGCTACTCTGGCACATGGCGCAAGCTTCATGAATCCTGGGGTGTATATATCCATTTTTGCTCCTAGTGGCCATCCCTTACTGGTGTCAGTGGTGAGGACTGATGCTCCTTGATTACTGGCCTGGAGTAGGGACATTCACATATTGGAGGCAGCTGGGTGGGATATTAATTAAATTTCAGTAGCCTGTAGGCAGTTGTCACTGAAGGTGTGTGTATACTCAGCAGCCACTAGGTAAACATACAGTTTAATTTTCACAGCAGTTTTATTTATTTCTGTTAGTTTAGTTTAGTTAGGGAAAACAAGCAAAGATGTCAGCACATGATTACGGCAAGCTGACAAAAACACAGTTGGACAATGTGTGAGCAACCAGGAAGACAACCAGTCTGGTGATGGGGATGTGCAGCCTTCAGAAACAGAACAGTTCAGCGTTTCTGCAGAGGACTTAAAAATCTTCCTGGAGTTAAAGAGACCTGAACTGGAGGCAAAACATTTAGAATTAAAATCAGTAGAGAGACTGTGGTGCTTGGAGACTGAAGAGAATGAGAGTCTCTGGCATTTGGAGGTCAAAGAGAATGAGAGGTTCTGTCATTTAGAGGCCAAAGAAAAGGAGAAACAGTGCCAACATGGGAGGGATATGCTGACTCTTCATTAGGGTCATGGAGGTAATGGGGAAGGCAATAAGCGAAACTCAGAAGCAATAAAGGTCTGTAAATTTCTTCTGCAGTTTACAGAGTGTGATCATTTTGACCATTTTATTCATATATTTGAAAGAGTATGTAAACAGTGTAATGTTGACTAAGGGCTCTGGGTACAGTTCCTGACCCCCTCACTCCATTATAAAACTGTAACTGCTGTTTCTAAATTGTCTGATACTGATGGCTTAAACTATGATAAACTTAAACAATGTGTATTGGAATGTTTGAAGTTAACACCTGAAGCTTACAGAAAAAAGGTTTTGTGAGCATAGACGCAAGGCAGATGAAAGTAATGTGATTATATTGCTGAGTTAAGCACTTATTTTCATAGGTGGGTGAGTTGGTGTGAGGTCACCACTTTTGAAAGACTTGTAGGCCCTTTGGTGAGTGATCAAGCCTTTAGCACTTTGCCTGAGTTCATGAGAATCTGGTTGGCAGACCAGGAGTGAAACTCTGGAGATGAGCTGGGGAGAAAAGGGGATCTCTACTTAGTAAGCAGGCACCACTGCACAAGAAGGGGATACCCAGTGCTCCACATGGATATAAGGGAAACCACAGTGGACAGCTTAACTACCCAAACAGAGTCCACCTGTAAGACAGGAATCCACTCGCTCAAGTACACAACCATGATAGAGGGTTAGATGTTTTAAATGTAACCAGATGGGCCATGAAACATACAAATGGCCAATGAAGCAAGGTGGGGAACAGAAGGTGAGGGAGCTAGCAAGTGGGAATATCAGCATGCCAGTGGTAAGTTGTTTGGAGCCGACAGGGGTACCAAACTAACACCAAAGGTTTTATCCTATCTTAGTGGATGCAAGACAAGACACTGCTAATACAAACTTAGCCTCTGACATAACTATTGTGAAGCCTGCAGCAGTTAAAGAGTAGAAGTACTTGCTTGGGCAGTCCATGCTAGTCAGACCTTAAGAAAAATCCCATTCCAAATACCTTTGGCCAGGGTTCACTTTGACTGGGAGGGTGGAAAAAGAAGCAGGCAGGTAGGTATGTTTCAGGATATCCCTGGAAATGTATTGATATGCAAACATTTTGATAATGCAGTACCTTGTGTGCATGCAGTTACACACAGTCAGGCTTAGAGACAAGCATGTGGGTCTGGTAACCTGGGGGAGACCCAGACAGACCTCATACCTGAAGCCAGGGTTGGTGATATAGCTATTTCAGGAAGGGAGCTAACCTGTAGCATTGAGCCTGAAAGTGAGCCACAGCTGCTGATATTCTCATAGACAGGGTTACTGTAAGGACAGAGGTGAGTGGTAGTACCCAGAGTGACAATGAGGCACCACTGTCAGTAGATGCCAGGCTTCCTGTGGAAAGGGAGCTGGGAAGAATCGCAAAGGCAAAGCTCAGCTTTTGGATCCTACCTTATGAGGCTTGAAGGAGGTAGCTAAGGTGGCACCTGATTCTCAAGGAAAATGTGAGTCTGTCTACTGGAACAAAGAGTAACTGTATAGAAAGTGGACCCCAAAGGGAGGGATAGAGGTTAAGGTAATACAGCAGTCAGTAGTGCCCATAGTCTACCATCTGGCACTTCTAGACGTAGTCCATAACATTCATTTTGTAGGTCATATGGGTATAAAGCGTACCAATAAACATATTATGCAGACTTTTTATTGTTCTGAGATTGCAAGAGATGTAACAAGGTAGCGCAGGACCAGTGAGCAATGTCAAAAGGTAGGCAAGGCAGGAGACACGGTCAAAGCTCTTTTGCTGCCTTTGCCTGTGACTGAAGATCCATTTCAGAGGGTAGCTATGGATATTGTGTGGCCTCTGAGTACCCAAGTTACACAGGGAAGAAGTATATTGTGGGGTAGTAAATAATGCTACTAGATACCGTGAAGCAGTGGGTCTGTCCTCCTTTGAGGCAAAGAATGTGACAAATGCTTTGTTAGAGATTTTCAGCAGGGTAGGTTTCCCAAGAGAAATACTGGCAGACAGAGGTGCCAACTTCATGTCAGATCTGCTGGCATATCTGTGGAAGCACTGTGGAGTGAAGCACCTAAAGACCACCCCCTACCACCCCCAGACTACTGGTCTTGTGGAGAGGTTAAACTCTAAACTAAAGACAATGCTATGGTCATTTGCAGACTGGTCTAAGACAGAGTGATAACCAAATAGTGAGGAACAGTGCAAAACTAAACAAATAACCAAAAATAGCACTGTGTGAGGAGAAACAAAGCACCGGGCAGCAAAAATAAAATAAAACCAACTAGTTTATTGAGCCAAAAAATAACGTAAAACGCTTAACGAGTCACCCCGTTTTTTGTCCTCATAACAGACTTAATCAGACCAATATTTTGGACAAATATTTTCCCCAACTACTGTTTGCATACAGAAGGGCACCACAGGAATCTACAGGTTTTTCACCCTTTGAGTTGCTGTATAGGCATGGGGTGAAGGGGGTTTTAGATTTGATTTGTGATGAGTTGAAGGGTGATTGTGAATCCCACAAGGAGTTTGTTGTAGTATATGTCTCAAGGCCGGGAGTATGCTGTGAAACAGTAGGTTATGCTGCTCATTCTTGTCAGACACAATAAGCTGCAGGCATTCCAAAAGCTTCAAGGGGCTTTGGGACGGCCCAATGTGTTGGCCAGTCCAAATCACAGCAAAGAATTTGTTGTGCAGGTGGATACTTTAAACCATGGAGTGGGGTGCTCTACTCAGCCAGGTTTCCTTAGAAGGAAAAGAACACCCAGTTGTATATTTCAGATGCAGACTCCAACCTAGGGAGGAATATTATACAGCTGCAGAAAAAGAATAGCCATAGTATGGGTTCTGCAGAAACTTCAGTGCTATCTCTATGGAAGGAAATTCACTGTGTATATAGACGATAATCCCTTAACATGGTTACATCATGCCAGCCATCAAAACGCCAAATTATTAAGATGGAGCATAGGGTTGCAGGCATAGTACATGACAATGCAGCACTGTAGTGGATTCAGCAATGCCAATGCTGATGAGTTCTCAAGACTGGATATAGGTTAATGTGTTCCCAGACAGGCCCATTTATCCCAAGCAACATTTTTCCAAGGTCACTTGAAAAACTAGCATGAGTCTTCAATGGGGGGAGGCATGTGGTGATATGAGGTAGTGCCATCTGTACCAGGGAGAGTAGTGTAGTGTATGTCTAACAGATGCCAGCATAGCTAACTGGAGTTTTGTAAAGAAATTGAGGTAATTTGACTAGGACACTGATTTGTATGGATGCTTGTGTTAAAAATGTATTTGTAAAGTTGCTTGTGTTAAAAACACATCAACAATGGGTCCTGCTGGACAGAAAAGAGATATACATGCATGTCAGACAGTTTTATTATAACTGACTAAATGTATGCATTTTAATGGAGAATTCTGGAAGGGAAGAGATTAATCTCAGTCCAGCTAATTTTGAAAAATAGGTTGAAAATTAAATGGGTTCATTTAGCCCATTAAAAATGTATCTTGCAGATCTGAGTACAGCCAAATAAAAAAATGTCTGGGAAAACCAGGACTAGGAATATTACTGTATTGTCCTTAGGGGTGAACTAATTGCTACCCTGTAAGGGTGGATGTTTCTGAAATTGTTTTATAGCTTTCAGATGCTGCAACAGATCTTAACAAATCTCTAGGTGTGCATTGTACAAGAGTCAGGTGACCAGATGTGATGTCATTCTATAACCAGCACTGAAATGTTTTTTTTAGATACTAGTGATAGATATTCTGGAGCACTCACAGCAGCACTTTGTTTTTTATACATGGCAGGAAATATCTTTCACAAATATCTTACACAACTTCACACACCTCATCTTGCCTTGCTGTAGTAAGCAACTCAGCCTCATCATCTTGCCTTGCTGTAGTAAATAACTTAACTAGGGAACAGTAATTCTTTAGTCAGTTAGGAAAACATAGTGAAATTCATTAAGTATTGTTTTTCTGCATCTGTGTGAATCTATCCAACTGTGTTATTTTTCATATCTCCTGTGAGTGAAACTCTGGTGTTTATTGTAACTAGATATTCAGTATTCTCAAGTTTTCTATTTTATTTGTTTGTTTGTGTCTTTCGGCTTTTTCTGGTTAGGGGTCGCCACAGCGGAACTCCGGTCCGCTAATGATTGGTAGTTGATTTTTACATGCCGAGTTACCAGCCCTGATGGACAACCTTCAACGAAGGTATGCCCATTCACGCATGTCTCCACACAGAAGACGCTCTAGCTGAGAATCAAACCAGACAGCGTCTTACTGTGAGGCGACAATGCTAAATAATTCTATACCTTTCATTGTATCTGATCTTTTAGATAATACTTTTAGCATCTTAAGAATACTTCTGCTTATTTTACTGACACTGTGGCCGCTCTTGAAAGCCTTGTTGCTTTGGTCAAACTCTACCATTTGTATTAGTATTAAATTTACTCAGTATAATCGGGTACCCTTGTAAGAGACTTAGAGTAACTCAATGGTGGCAGCATAATCAACTTATACTCTTAAGCACAGTGGTGCAGTGGTTAACATTGTCGCCTCACAGTAAGAGGTTCTCTGGTTCGATTCTTGGCTGGGGTGCCTTCTGTGTGGAGTTTGCATGTTCTCCCTGTGTTCACGTGGGTTTCCTCTGGGTACTCCGGTTTCCTCCCACATTCCGAAGACATGCATCTGGAGCATTTCTCCCCGGGCCTCTGCTGAACACAGGCTCTGTGGAACCTAGTCGGACTTTCCCAGTCAGCAAATGATAAATAAAATAAATAAATAAAATAAATACTCCGGATAGAGGGGCACAGCTGGCTTGTCTGTGCCAGCCTTTCACAGGTGTGTGTGTGTGTGTGTGTGTGTGTGTGTGTGTGTGTGTGTGTGTGTGTGTGTGTGTGTGTGTGTGTGTGTGTGTGTGAAAATCAAATATCCAAGTGTGTGTGTGTGTCAGCTGCTTATAACAGGGACACAGAGCTGCACACTGGTCAGTGTGTAGTCTTGTTTGGGACCTGGAGAGAGACAGAAAGTCCAGCCCTGTGTCTGGTGTGTACTCCATGTGTGTTCTTAAGTGAAATTGTGCTTGGTACTGAGAGCTGCATGTGAAAATATCATGTATATCCAAGTTGTATCCTATTGGTGATCCCTTACTGGTCTCAGTGGTGAGGATTGAGGATCCTTGATTACTCACCTGGAGTAGGGACTGTCACACACAGGTCAAGCATATTTTTATCAACCAGAGAAGAAGTTGTGGATAGCAATCAATAAAGAGCTGAAGGACTTTATCTGGGAGGGTAACATGGCAAGAATCCTGTGGTACAAGAAGATTCTTCCTGGAGAACAGCAAGGATTGGGATTACTGATCTGAAGGGGTATTTCAGAGCTACACAGTTAGAGCTCTTATACATAGCAAAAGCAGAAAACTATAATTCAAAATGGAAAGGTATGGTGATGAAAGAGGAGGGAAGCTCAAGAAACAGAGAGACTGTGATTTTTGGATACAAGTCTTTAAAGAGAATAACAATAATCATACAGAATATTATATCTATAAAATAGCAGATAGTATCATAACAACTAAGCCAACAAGGGAATGGAGAAAGGAGATTCTGCCAATAGGAATGACTGCAATTAGGGAAATAGACAATAGGCAAAAGGGGCTGGAATTTATTGGAGAAAAATGGCAAAGGAACCAAGGTAGTTGGAGCAAATAACTAGAGAGGGAAAGATGATAGAATGGGAAGTTACTAAGAATTTATTTGGATACCTAGTTAGAAATTGCCTTCCCTATCAAGGACTGATAACAGAAAATAGGAAAAGAGAAAGAAATAGGGGGTTCCTAAACAAAAGACCAGCAGTGGTAGACTTTTTAGTAGAATCTAGAAAAGAAGCTGCCATTAAACCAGGAATAATTAGTAGATCATAAGAAATATTTCATGATAACTATGATGCTCCAACACTAGCCCAGTAATCAAGAAGCCTCAATCCTCACCATTGGAAACAGTGGGGAATGTACACACTTGGAGGATGACAATTACATACATAGTAAAGTGCAATTTCCCTTAAGAGCACACAGAAACCACAGTGTCTGGGGCTGGTTTCTTCGTCTTTCTCCAGATCCCCAATAAGACTCACCACTGTCACAGCTATAGGGTTGAGATCTCAGTTGAGTGGCCAAACCAAGACCTCCAGCACCATCTCTATCCAACCAGTGCTTTGTGTCCCTGCCCAAGTACCCAACGCACTTTTTGAGGTTTAATTTATACACACACACAAACTCCTGGGAAAGGCTGGCACAGTTTTACTAGCTATGCCCCCTTCTGCCCAGACTATAAAGTAGTTTCCACTGCCATAAGACACTACTTATCAGCTACTTTAAGGCCTTTAGCAAAGGGTGGCCAATCCTTCTATGTAATGTCACTATTAATCCAAATGGTAGTCTGACCAAGAGCAAGCCTATTAGGATTGTCCTGCACAGTGGTACCAAATAAATATGCAAGTACTCTCAGAGCTTAAATATGTTTCACAGATATCAGCAACAAAGATAGGTTTAAATATATTTAATAATAAATAATAAAAAAACAAGAAAATACTCAATACATTATCACAGTAACTTCAGAGTTCAAAATCATAAGAAATATTTAAAACAACAATAAATACAGAAAACATCTAAACTAATCGTTACTATATTCCTTACTGAATCTAAAATAAATTACTGTACCCTAGTTAGTTAACTTACTTACAACAAGGCAAGTGCAGATGTGAGTGGATGTTTCCAGGTCAAAGACAAAATACAAAAATACCCAGTCTCTCTCTCAGAGAGTTCTTAAATTAATATCAGATATTACTACTAGGATACTTGCAGCATGACATCACTTTCTGTCACCTGACTTCAGTTCCCACGCTCAGCATCCTTTGCTAGAAACTGCTAGCATTTAGTATCTCCCTGTGAAAATACATAGCCTTCAGATGTTTGCAACTGCTAGAAGACATAAAACAATAAAACACTTACAAAACAATGTAGAAGGCTCCCTAGTTCTGTACATACCATCTCTCTGCTGCACCAAACTAACTTGTATGGTGCAGTTGTAAAACAATTTAATTTCAACTATTTTCTTGAAGTTTTGCAAGTTCTATGTTCTAGTTTCCACTTTTAAAACATACAGTATACATTCATGCAGGTACAATAGTTTACATACACATTTCTGTTCTTTTCCAGTAGGGTATACTGTGGACTCATCTTTAAGTTCAATATTTTACACACACTTCTGTACCAGCAGTTTGATATACACATAACATACAGTTCTAATACATTGGTAGCACAAGCATATCAATCATGTCGATATTCACAAATTACATATAATTATTTACAAAATTCCAGAGAGCTGGGCTAACAATATTTCCTTTTATGACACCCTGCCCCAGAAAACCAAAGCTAGTTTTTCAAGTGACCCTTGGGAAAATCTGCTTGAGAGGATTGAGCCTATCGGGGAATACATTACCCCATTCCCTTTCTTGAGAGCCCATCTGCATTGGCATTGCTAACCCCACTGTGGTGCTGCACTGTCATATCATATGCCTGCAACTCTAGGCTCCACCTTAGTAACATGGCATTTTGCTGGCTGGCTCAATGCAGCCATGTTAAAGGAGTGAGGTCTGTAACTACAGTGAATTTCCTTCCATGTAGATAAGGCTGAAGTTTCTGCAGTACCCAGACTATGGCTAGACATTCCTTTTCTACACCTGCATAGCATTCCTATCTGGGTTGGAGCCTACAGCTGAGATATACCACTGGGTGCACTTCTTACTCTGAGGAAACCTGGCTGAGTACTGCCACCACCCCATGGTTTGAAGCATCCACCTGCACAACAAATTCTTTGCTGTAATCTGGACTGGCTAACACAGGGGGGGTCCTCCCAAAGCTCATTTATACTTCTGGAATACCTGCTCACATGCTGGGGTCCACACTACCTTATCTAGCCTGTTTTTTCTTATCAGGTCTGTGAGGGGAGCAGCTATGCTACTATAACTGGGGACAGTCTTTCTGTAGTACCCTGCAGTCCCTAAGAATGTCCTCACCTGCTTTTCGGTAACAGGAGCAGGCCATGTCTGAATGGATTCCACTTTGGCAGGTTCTGTCCTGATCTTACCACTCCCCACTCTGTCTCAGGTAAGAGATCTCTGCCATACCCACCTGACACTTACTGGGCTTAATAGTCAACCCTGCCCTTTGTGGTCTGCCCAACACTTCCCTGACATGGTGAAGGTACTCTTGCCAGGAATGGCTGTAGATGGCAATATCATCCAGGTAAGCAAGGGCAGAATCTCCTGCTAGGATATGTTCTACCAGCCTCTGGAAAGTAGCTGGTGCATTTTTATCCCAAAGGGCATCTTTATGAAATCATACAAGCCAAAATTAGCTACTAAGGCTGACCTTTCTCTAGCATAAGGAGTCAAGGGTATTTGCCAAATAACCCTTGGTAAGATCAATAGTAGTAAGATACTTAGCCCCACCCAGCTGCTATAGGGCTTCATCTGTCCTAACCATGGGGTAAGCATCTGACTCTGTGTGGCTATTTAATTTCCTATAGTCCACACAGAACCTGGTGTTGCCATCCTTCTCTGGTACTAGCACCAGTGGGGAGGCCCAGGGACTGCTGGACTCCTGGATTACCCATAGTTCCAACATTTCTATATCTCCTCCCTCAGAGTCAGTTTAACCATCTCAGGCACCCTGTGAGGGGCCTGCTTAATAGACCTTTGGGGTCCTGTATCTACATGGTGCTGCACCAGGTGGGTACACCCTGGTTTCCCAGTGAACATGTCCCCGATATCCTGTAACACTGCTCGGATTTCTCGAACCTGGGTATGGGATAGCTGGAGTGACATTGCTACCCCTTCTACTAAGTTGACACTCCAAGCCTCTCTGAGGAGATCAGTCACCAGATCCCCTTCAGATTTCTCCTGCCATCCACAGCAAATACTCAGCACAAGGCCCTCACTATCATCATGTTAACATGGTACAATTTGTGCCCCTGCTTCCTGCCTAGCAGTTCTACCATGTAGTTAACATCACTGATTTTCCATACTTCTTTGAAGGGTCCCTCACAAGCTGTCTGCAGCTTATTGTATCTAAGAGGAATAAGAACCATTACTTGCTCCCCACAGCATACTCTCTAGCTTGAACATTCCTGTCATAGCAGACTTTTTTCCTGTTGATGGGCTTCTGCAATGTTCTTCTGGGTCAAACCTAGGAGTTCTCTGAGCCTTGTCCTAAGGTTTAGGACATATGCCACAATAGACTCCTTGTAGGATTCACACTCACCCTCCCACTCCTCTCGAATCAAATCTAGAAGTCCCCTCACCCTATGCCAATACAGTAACTCAAAGGATGAAAACTATGTGGATTCTTGGAGTCCTCTATGTAAGCAACAGATGGGGCAAATATTTGTCCCACACCCTCTTAAACTGGTTTGCAAATGCCCATAGCATGGTCTTCAGTGTAGAGTTTAACCTCTCATCAAGACCATTAGTCTACGGATGGTAGGGGGTGGTCTTTAGATGCTTCACCCCACAGTGCTTCCACAGACAAGCCAGCAGGACTGACATGAAATTGGCATCTCTGTCAGTCAGTATTTGTTTTCGGAAACCAATCCTGCTGAAAATCTCTAACAAAGCATTTGCCACCTTTTCTGCCTCAAGGAAGGATAGAGCTGCCACCTCAGATTATCTGGTAGCATAATTACTACTAGGATATACTTTTTCCTTGTGGAGCTTGGGGTACTCAGTGGCCCCACAATATCCATATCTACCCTCTGAAATAGTTCCTCAATCACAGACAAAGACACCAAAGGAGATTTGACCTTTTCAATGCTCCATAATTCTAGACAACCCATCTCCCCACTGCACCGAAACTAACTTTTATGGCGCAGTTGTTAAACAATTTAATTTCAAGTATTTTCTTGAAGTTTTGTAAGTTAACCCTCTATGTTCTAGTTTCCACTGTTAAAACATATACATTCACAAAGGTACAATAATTTATGTGGACATTTCTGTTCTTTTCCAGTAGGGTACACTGTGGATACATCTTTAAGCTCAGTACTTTACACACATTTCTGTACCAGCAGTTTGATAAACACATAACATACAGTTCTAATACATTGGTAACACAATCATATGAATCATGTTGATATTCACAAATGGCATATAATTATTTACAAAATTCCAGATAGCTGGACTGACAATATTTCCTTCTGTGACAATGACTATAAGAATCAATCAGAGGAGGTTAGAAAGGATTGGGAATAGAGACTGGATAAGCAATTCACAAAGAATATATGTATGTCTCTCAAATATCCAACAAAATCTAGAAGAATTATGATTTTTGCTTGGAAAAGTTTACATAGATATTTTTTACAAGTGGACTCCAAATAACTTTTCCTCAGGTAGACAGTAAATGTTGGAGGTGTGATGGGGGAGAAACAGTTAATTAGGAACATATTTTCTGGGAGTGCAGTGAGTTGGTAGACTTTATTTATTCCCTGTAGGTTGCACTGTTAGAAATGCTGGGTGGGTAGATTGTTGTAATAAGAAGATGATTTTTCTAAGCTATGATACAGAATTGGAATTGCTTAGACATGGTAAGGCCTAGTTGGATCTAATAAAGGTGGCTACCAAAAAGCAATTACTAGAAAATGGAAATAAAAATCTATACCAACTATACTAGAAGTAGTGAATACAGTAACAGAGATAAAACTACTGAAATTGAGATCTTTAGAAAAGGGTATGGGCAAACTACATAAAAAAGGAATTGTGGGAACAAAACATACAGGGGAGGAATAAGATTTAAAAGAAGGCAGGACTTAAATGAGCTGTGTAATGTTTGATTGAAAATGGTTGGGTAGATGGAAAGTGATGCATAATGTTTGCAACTGGGAGTGTGTTGTAGGGCATATGATAAAATTCTTGCAACTAGGAGTGTATTGGTGTGGATTGTTTTCATTTATATAAATGCATGATTGCCTATGCCATAAGTGATGGTTTAATAAAGATGTTTCTTGTTAAAAAAATGTTTTACCAACTATATCCACCTATAAGCTTGGTATCAATGACACAAATAAAGCAGAATGTCTCATACTACAATCAAGAAAAAGTATTTATCACATGTGTAGATAGATCAGTCCCAATATATGCTCTTCCTTTACTGCAAACATATAGTAAAAACTCACCTAACATTCTCTGATGTGGTTGCTCTGAAACCCTTGCAGCAAATGACAGATCTCAACTAATACAATCAAAACCAGTAGCCATTTGAAATGTTGATAGTTGGAACAAAAATTAAGCAAAACAATAAGATAAAAATAAAGTTAAAAATGATTCTATATAGCACCAAGCTTCCATAGCCTCTATCGTGACTTCTTCTAGGAAGTATATAGAATCTATTAGTATATATGGAATCTATTAATATTATTGGTAAACAAAATAATTGAAAGAACTGAAAAAAACATGGTTCAAAACAAGGTCCTCACAGAAAATAAGCTAACCTGGTAGACATCTAGCATAAATAGGTTATACAACAATTGGAAGAAACTGCTGTCAAAAAAACAAGAGGAACAGTCTCAGCAGAGGAGGAACACCCTCCACAGTTTGCACAAACAAATTAGATTTTTTGTAAAGTCCTCTAAAGCTAATTACAAAACGAAATTAGCATCTGTAACTAAGGATAATCACAAAGTATTCTTTAGCTATTCCCACAATCTGAAAGGGAAGACCTAGCTATGTGCCAAATTGGAGGTGGACAGTACCACTCATACTGAATATTAGGACATTGCAAACCTACTAGCAGATAGGTTTAGAGAAAATATCACCCCCTGTCCCCACTGATCATACCCCAAAGTATACCTGTCACCAGTCCTCTGACTAGTATTTCCAAAGACCAGGTCATAACAACACTCTCCAAGGTCAGAAACACAGTCTCTATGGGACCGGATAACATCCCAGGCTGCTTACTAAACAGTCTAAAACAGGAGGTAGCAGAATTCCTGTGTACTCTCTTTAAGCATAGACTAAGTACTGGCCTTTGGCACAGTCTGCCACTCAGGCATCATTGAGAAACTCTCCCAGCTGGGGATTGGAGGATAGCCCCCCCCCCTGTTGTAGAAGGAAGTAGCAGTCCACAAAAATCCCAAAAACAGATAGGTCAAAAAAGAGCCATAGAGATGGCAGAGTGGACTATTGAGAATAAGAAAGAAATAATTTATTGTTGCTATTACGCAAGAAGCCTAGAATTTCCAGAGAAAAGATATATGAAAAGATTAAGACAGAAATTAGAGGAAAGAAAAATACTTCCACAAGAAAATCTGTCAGAACCTTCAAATAAAAAATGTGTTCATTAATACAACAGATCCATGAGAAACACTATATAGACCAAGAAACCTTGTACCATTTGGGAAAAAATGACTGAAGTTCAAACATTTAAATAACAAAAATTTAGAGATGTTTGAAGGGTGTAAAAAGAAATATGGACATGTGAAAGAAAGAGATCTGATATGGTGTAATATTTATGCAAAGGAGAAAGCCAAATTAAGCAACAAAAATAAGGCAGCCCCCGAAGATATTCAAAGAGAAATACAGGCAAAGGCATCTGGATATGGAAAATTTCACGATAAAAAAATAAGAGCACAATGAGGGAATGTAGAACAGAAGATTAGTCAAGTAGAAGTCAATAAAGCAGAAGCTGAAGTTATGGAATATTTGTGAAGTGAAGCATTCAGTGTAGTGAGTCTAACACAGGTTATATCACAGCCTGATGGAACAACTAGTCCCCAAAGTAAGGAGAAACAAGTGGAGCAGAAGACATCTGAGGAAGAAATATGGACATGGGAAAGAAAAATAAATTTAATATGGTGCAATATTTATGTAAAGAAGAAAGCAAAACTAATCAATGCCAAAAGTACAGCACCAAAGATATTTGATGAGAAATACAGGCAAAACAAAGGCATCCAGATATGAAAAATTTTACAATATAAAAATAAGAAAACAAACAGGAAAAGTAGAAAAGAGGATTAGTAATGGAGAGGTTAAAGAAATAGAAACAAAGGTTATGGATTACCTGAAAAGTGAAAGATTTAGTGTAAAACATTTAACTCAGATAACAACACAACAGGATAGAGCAATGGACAACCAAATCAAGAAGAAACCAGTGGAGAAGGAAGCATCTAATCAGTTGACATATGAAGATACTTTGGAGCCTCCCACAGGGAACCAGGACAAATGTTCAGTTGGAGCTATACAGCAAGGGAAAGAACAGGAAACTGTGGCAACTCTGATACAGTCAATGTTGTGGAGTGAAAGGGCAGTGAGTTCCCACATGAAAGAGCAATGGATGACCCAGGATGAATCTGATGAAAATGTGGCACAGGAAGATGTTCTGGAACTTTCTATAGAATGCCAGCAGGAAATGCAGAACAAAGAATGTGCCCTCAGTTTAGAAGAAAATGATCTAAGAGAACAGTTACTTGATTTAATATAGATGGATAGACATATTAAGATCAATGAAAGAAACAGACAACAGAAGGTCGATAAAACCCCAAAAGTTAGAAGTTTGATAAAACAAACAAAATAAGTAATTAGGACTGTCCATAGAGATTTATGCAATATAACAGAAGTAAATAGGATACATTACTGTGCAGCAAAATTAATAAAGTCCAACCACAAGAACACAAGGTAGTATGGTAAAGGACAGGGAGAAATTGATGGCCATCACGGAAGTATCGAATAGAGAAAACTATAAAGCAGTTAAGACAAGAAGTGTCACTGTTAGAAAAGTATACAAGATGGAACAGATCAACAAAAATACTCAGAAAGATAGATGTGATAAAAGCAATGTACAGTATTATAACAAATCAGAATTTATTGTACACTATCACAAATAATAAACTAAAAATATCAGCACAGGCAGAAAAAAACATAGAAGTCACGCAGATAAATATAAAGGAAAAGTAAAAAATAAGCAATATATTGATGATCCAAAAAAGTTTTATAGAGAATTGGGAAACAACATAAAATGAATTGAAAGACTACCAAAAAAAGAAGAAATATATACATTTTGGAGAAATATTTATGAAGATCCTGTGGAATATAACAAGGATGATAAATCAATAGAAGAAGTAAAAGAAAGACTAAGAAGTTTAAATGTGCAGGATATGAAATGGGATGAAGTAATGGCCAGATATATTGAAACAAAGTTAAGAAAAGCCTCTAATTGGAAATCCCCAGGCCCAGATGCAGTACCTAACTTCTGGCTAAAAGTATTAAAATTTTTGCACAAAGATTTAGCCATGAGTAAGAACTATTTATATGCACACGCCAAACAGACACCAGCCTGGCTAACAGGAAAAACTTACTTAAGAGTGAACCTGCAAGCTACCTCAAAAACTCTAGACCAATAACTTGCCATCTGGTAACTTATAAACTGTACACTGGAATTGATGCCAACAGAGTTTATAGTCATTTAGAAGAAAATTAAATCATGGCAATAGAACAAAAGGGTAATAAAAGAAAGTCATATGGAACAAAGGATCATTTGTTGTTAAATAAAGTCATAGTGGAGAATTGTAAAAAGGGGAATAATCTATGTATGGCATGGATAGACTACCAAAAAGCATTTGATAGTATCCCACATTCATGGATAAAAGAGTGCTTAAAATGTATAAGATTACACGCTACACTGATAAACTGCATCACAGCGACCATGAAACAGTTGCAGACCACTTTGCAGTTAAGCCATGATAAAGGACAAATTATTATTCCAGGGATAAAAATTCAAAGGGAGGTATTCTAGGATGACTCTCTGTCACTGATGCTCTTTTTGCCTTTCCCTTAACCCATTAAGCCATCTGCATAACATAGTAGGTCATGGCTATAATTTGGCTCCCAGAAAGCAACAAAGAGTAAAGATTTATCATCTTCTGTTTGAAGATAATTTAAAATTATATAGCTCATCAACTGAGGAACTGAAAGCACAACTGCAAGTAGGCAAAACGTTTTCCGATGATGTAAGAATGTCATCTGGTCTTGATAAATGTGCAAAAGTAACCTTTAAAGCAGGAAAGCTACAGCCTCAAGAAAACAAAAGTTTGGGACAAGAATGTGATATAAAAGAACTTTAGCAAGCGGGAGTGTTTAAATATTTGGGAAATGATGAACAATCAACAATAAAACATGAACAAATGTGAATAAAACTCAGTAAGGAATGTTTTAGAAGACTTAAATTAATCATGAAAACAGTGTTGACATCTAGGAACAAAGTTCAAACTATAAACCAATTTGTTCTTCCTATTCTAACTTACAGTTTTGGCATGACTGACTGGCCTGAAAAGGTGCTGGATAGATTAGACAGGAAAACAAGAAGGATGCTTCATGCTCATCAAGTGATTTATAAAAATCAGTGCATACCAAGATTATATATTCCCCATTCCGAAGGAGGTATGGGACTCCTTGAAATTGATTACATGTATAGATCTGCAATCATGGGGCTATATACATATCTGTTAACCTCACAAGACCCAAACATAGTGAAAGTTTTGTAACATGAGGAGAATAAATCTAAGGTGAATTCCTTGTTTAGTCTAGCAGATGCATATCAGCATCAAGTGGGAATGGAAATAAAACCACAAGTAGATAAAAATCAGGGAGAAACTGAATGTGCCAAAAAACAAAAGAAAAAAATATAAGATGAAGGATCATATGAAAAAGCCAGAAAAGTGGAAAATGCAAAAATATAGTTTCAAGTATAGAAAACTACTGGAAAAATCTCATGTTCATGAGGATTGATTGTAGGAATGGTTAAGGGGAGATGAATTCAAACCAAAAGATGAAAGGTTAATACTGGTGGCTCGATAGTGGACTACGTACATGTTGGTGTACAACGTCCATTGAATATGTGGGAGAAACAGACAAATGTAGGTTTTGTAAAATAGAATTGGAACAGGTTGCACACCTTGTTGCTGGTTGTGACTTACTAATGAGAGAAGGACTGTATACTGAAAGGCATAATAATGTGGCAAGACTGTTGCACTGGAGATGGTGCAAACATTATAATAATGAAGTAGCTGAAAAACACTGGATACATGAGCCACAAAGCATCATAGAAAACATTGAAGTCTACATCACATGGGATCATCCATTACAAACAGTTAAAATTATAGCTGCAAGAAAAACAGATATAGTGATCCATGAAAAGAAGCCAAAAGTAGCATTGATCACTGAAATTGTTATAGCCAGTGACTACAATGTCTTGCATACAGGGAAACAGAAAGTCATAAAATATCAGGATTTGCAGGCAGACACAAGACCAATGTGGAAGAAAGATACCCAGACAGTTCCAGTACTAGTAGGAGCAACGGGTCTTATAAAAAAAGACTCTACAATTGTATTTAGATATGTTACTGATACATGTAACTCCATACGAATTGCAAAGGGAGTCATTACTGGGCACAGTGCGGGTGCTGTGAATAGCACTTCTGGCTAACATCAAAGACAGAAACAATACTAATTTCATCATACTTTGACATTGGAATGGGGTCCATTCCTGTCATTGTATTAGAAACCCAAAAGTCTTGGAGAAATAAAAAACTGGAGATTAACCAATACATCATAAAATGGATAGCCAACTGGCTCACTGATCGAATGCATACAGTATGGAAATGCTGCACATGTGCAAATTAAATGGGACAAGACCCATTCACCCTAGGAAACTTAGCTTAGCCAACGACATTAGCAGAGCATGCTGGAGAGACAGGCATGTCTCCCAGAGGTTGACACTCCTCTGGAACAAACTCACAATT
>NC_056726.1:685249994-685309994 GCF_019279795.1 Protopterus annectens | reverse complement strand
TGATCAGGAACATTGATTTTGCAGTCCCAAGCCGGTGATGGTAATATGGACATGATCAATGAAAACAATTTATTTAAAGTTAATATTCATTTATTTACATGAAAACTTAATTTTCTTAGGAACATTTTCAGCACTGATGATGATGTATTTGGCATATCCCCTACAGGGAAAGTGAAAGAATATGACAGTGAAATTGAAGTTGTGTGGTCAAGTACAGTTATTTTAAAATTGCATAGACACTGAGCAGCATACTGTATAGCCACAGGTTTGAATACAGCACCCTCTCAGTAAACAAATGCCTTCTTGTGTCACCTAGCAGAGTCCATAATATGATTATTGTCTTTATTATGTCTTTTTATGTAAGGTGCTATAAGCATGCCTCATTCATATTGAAAGAATATGTAGTTATGCCTCCACAGAGCTGCTCATTCTGTAACAGTCCTTTACTGCACAGGTTATTTATGCAGACTACTACAACATCCACATCCCTTTCATTGTACAAATTCATCCTTGTCTCTATGTAAAGGTACTCAATGTTTAATCACTTTTTTACTTTTCTTCTTCTCCAAGTAGGCTGTTTCAACCACCCACTGCTTCCTAGTACAGATAAATATGTGTTTCTCCACCACTTCCATTCTAACTACTGACACATAATGAGCAAACTCTTCATGCAGGCACCTCTCGACCTCTTAGAGCATAAAATCTGGACAGAGCCATAAATAATGGGGGACAAACGGGCAAAAATAGGGAGGGACATTTGTTAAATATTACTCCTACAAACTTAGAAAGTTGATGGAATTATAGATTTTGCATTAGCATGTATTTTCTCAAGGGTATGAAGTCTGAAACTTAAATGTCTGTTATTATTTTCTCAATTCAACCCTCAATGATTTGCCAGTGGTTTGCCAGAAAACCATAATTTTATGAGAAACAGACCAAAAATATGAGGCAAAAATCTGGATATTCTGCGAAAATCTGTACAGTTGAGAGGTATGCTGAGAAAGATCCGCCCCTTCTCAGTCTAAATTAAAAAAAAAAGTTAAACTGCTGGATTTAGATTCACCTAAATATTTAATAAAAGACATATCTATGCACAGCATAAGCATTGTGTTGGAAGAAAGGCAAAGGTTGTACAGATGGTGAAGTGTGGGAAGTGTATGATCTTTGAACAATACAATAAACCAAGGCAGATGCTCATCTCTACTTGTGTGCATTGGGGGCATTTCGTCAGTGCATTTTCCGAGCTGTTTGGTTACTGTTTGTATGAAGTAGCAACAGGGTTGAATGTACATTCATGTTTGAGGACTTGGGATGGTAAATATGCTATGTGGGAAGGGAGGGAGGGTGTGGCTGAGAATTCATTAAAGATCATGTTTAAAGGCATAAAACATGCTTTTCTTGTCAAACAAAAAAGTGTTTGCATGCATCTTTATGCTTGCAAAAACTTTTTTTTGTGTGAAGAAAAGTGAGTTTTGAAGCCTTTAACAAAATTGATTCAGAATGAGGAAGACTAAATATAGTTAGATGTCTTTACGACATTAATATTCAAAGCAGTACAGGGAGTGGTTATGCCATTCAAGGTTCTACTCTAATACTGTTGTATTAGCAAGTAAGTAATTGTAAATTAGTGATATAATTTCCAAACTGCTGAATTAACAGTTTAGCAAAAAAATAATGATGCAGTTTACAGCCAAACTGTTAGTTTAATACACTGTCAATTAAATCAACCATTTACAGTTACTTAGCATACACTATTGCAGCAGCATCATAGGTTCATAGGTTGGCACTAGGCTATTGGCCCTAGAGCCTATACAAGCCTAGCCATAGCAATTCCCTGGCTATTTCTTCCCACACTATGGAACCCAGAAAGATGTAACCACTCCTTGCCCTCCCTTGAATAATAATGTCTTAAACATGACTTACTACATTTAGTCTTCTGCATTCTGGAGCAATATTTCTAAAACTATTTTTAAATGCATGGGGTGTGAAATGACCTTTGTTATTTGTAGAAAAAAAAAAGAGTTCTCATGCATAATGATGATGCATGCAAACATTATTTTGTACAAAAACAAGGGTCATTTTGCATCCTTAGATAAGATTTGTAAAGATATCTATTGGTCAAAGATTACCAATGAAGCTGGAAACGGAGTATTTTTTGGAAGGTTTTCTTGTGAGGCTATTAATAATAAAACCAATTAGCAGACATGAGGGACAGGTATACACAGACTAGTAATACAAAAGTGATTGTTTGACTGAAGGGCAATACAGTGCAAGGGCCAAATAAAAAAAGTGTAAGAACCATTCTGTAACCTTCCTCCACAAAACATGCAAAGATGAATCCCTTAAATCCACAGGTCATGACCACCTGACCCAGAACCCTCCTCTGTAGCAGCTGGATTGACACGAGCTGTCATGACAACAGCAGCAGAGTAAAGGAAATGGCCCACTACTTACTAGTAGTCACACAAATATAAAATCAGGAGACGTAAATATATGCAAAATAAGTTAAGCATAATAAAACTAAAATTAAGATGGCACATTGGGACAATGGTTAGCATTGTTGCCTTACAGCAAGAGGTTCTTCTGTTTTAGTCTCATCTGGCGCACCCACTGTGCAGTATGGATATGTCTGCCCCCCCCAAAAAACACACACACACACACACACACACACACACACACACACTGTGCAGAGTCTGCATGTTCTCTGTGATCATGAAAGTCTTCAAGCTGCTCTGGCTCCATTTCACATTCCAAAGATATGCAACAGGTGGATCTGACGCTGATTAGATGCTGTATATTGGCTGTAGGTGTGAGTGTATGTGTGTGGTATCAAAGAACAACTGTGGCATGGCTAGCTACCTGGCAGTACAAACATTGGTTCCAGGTGATGATCACAGTTAATATGACACCCTGACCCAATGCACAAAAATGGGAAAAAGGGGGTTGACCAAATTTCCCATTAGTCGCAGAATGCCTCTCTGTCCTGACCTATTGCATTTTCAGGGCTGATTAAAATAATAATAATAATAATAATAATAATAATAATAATAATAATAATAATAATAAATCCTAAACAGGCTACATACTTTGCTGTACAAGCAGCAAATCTGAATGCTAAAAATACACTTGGCAAGAACAAATACATTAACTCAAAATAGTTTTTAGAAGTAATTTAATTGCAGTTCTAATTTTACCCACAGGACATTACAGGAAATGTGTTTTCTTTGCTAGATTTGTAAATTACCCTACAAGAAATAAGAAAGACTTTGAAAAGTTTTAGGTCTAGAGGAGTGATGAGAAAATGACAGCCAACATTTACAACATACATCAGATAATACAGCAGAAGCAGCAGTTGGAAGCAGAAATATCTGACATAAAGAACTGAAAAAATCAAGAAGTAAGTTAAGTCATGAACTAGCTATTCATTGTAAATAATCACTCATATGTGTATATCAAAGTGGACACAAAATAAGAAGCTTGTTATACTTTACATGCAAAATATTTACCTCTAATGCACTTGTCACTCCTCAGAAAAATAGAATAATGTACAGTTTTTCTATAGTGTAGGTTTCTCAGTTGTGTTTGTTCAATGAGAAAGCCTTTGCATACATGCTTTGAGTGAGTAGCTTTGGTCATAAACTAAATCAACACAATCTTGGAAGAAAAACAGCCAACTGTTCTTTTACACTGTTCATGCTGTTTACTGTTTATATTTGGATGTTGGCCAAGCTCTAAATACACTTATACTATTCATCTGTTAAGATGATGCCTGATACCTTGCTAATCAAATCAGCAAAGCTCTCCATTAGTTGTAGAATGCCACTGTCTCCTGATCTATTGTGTTTGCAGAGCTTCTTAAATAATAATAATAATAATAATAATAATAATAATAATAATAATAATAATAATAATAAAAATAAAAACACAATTCCAGGATCAACTTTTCTTAGCATGATAAAAAATGTACTCAGTGTGTGTATGCTCAATTCCATCGTAAAAATTTAATGTGTCCAGGAGCTATTAGAAGAAAACTAGTTACTAAGCCTTCCTGCACATTTACTTGGGGGAAAAAGTGGAGAGAAGGATTGAAGGATTGGCTGCATATATAATAAGAAGGGAGTGTTTTCAGGCAAACATCTCTAGAAAAAATAAAGAAATGTCTGGGTGATATCAGTTGGGAATAGGAGCGACTCCACTTGATGCAAATAATCACAAAATGAAATTGTAATGGAGATAGCACTGCCACACTGGAATGTATGATAAGCAAAATAGTGCAGCTTCAATGGTTATAAATGTATTTTGTGACACCTGGAGTAGAACTTGAAGTTAAATAAATGCAAAGAGTGAAGAAAACTATATGCCATTGTCCTTAACATATCTTCTACTGTTTTTCTTTTTGACTCCCATGTCTTATTGAAACAACCTCTTCCTGGTCTCCTTCTCGAGTGATTTCTCAGTTACAGTGAGAGACATAGTTGGAGAAAACACTCAGGTTCTTAGTATGTTCATGTGTTCATGCCACATCACTGGTTCCTCCAGCTGTGTTTCACGTTGGAACTCGAGGCACAGAACACACAAAAATAAAAAAAGCTTATACCTGCTGAGATGCAAAAATGTACTGCCAAGTGAATCAACTGTGTACTGCTCTAGCAGAACATTTTCTGACTTCAAGTGAGAGAATTATAAAGCTATATATATATATATTTTTAGGTTTCATGTTGCACAGCATATTATAAAGGGGCCCATGCCGGTGCGCCAAGGCCTAAATCCACCACAGATGTGTGTATGTATACACACACACACACACACACACACACACACACACACACAGATATATATATATATATATATATATATATATATATATATATATATATATATATATAGATAGATATAGATATATACATGTATATGATACACATGTATGTGTGTGAATATATATATATATATATATATATATATAGATATATATATATATATATAAACATGTGCGTGTGTGGATACATGTGTGTGTATGTAGGATCATAGGAAGTTACTAGGCTATTGGCCCTGAGGCCCTTACAAGCCTAGCCAAGAATTTAGCCCATGTTCCAACAAGTTAGCATCCTATGTTACTGTCCAGCAGGGACACACATGGAATCCCAGGGGTGTATTTTTTTTCCCCATCCAGTTATCCAGTTTGAGCTTAAAAGGGTTTAATGAGGTACTCTGCTTTATGTGGAGAGGGAGTCTATTCCACAAAAGGAGGAGATTCTGGGCACAAATCTGTCCCGCCAACAAGTCCTATTGATGTCACAGACCAGGTTGAGGTTGCCCGTGCGGGTTACTAAAGTGGAACTTGACTTGCCGATATGCAGCAGTCCCATTAGGGTGGGGTCTGACATTGCTTTGTATGCCAGACAAAGGTCACCTCTGAGGAGTCTGTAAGAGACTGAGTAAAGGGACAGGGCTTTTAGCCTATCTGTTTATGGTAGATGTTTGAGGCCCTTGATTCTTTGGGTGAAGAACCTCTGTGGTGTCTCCGACAACTAAGAAAATCGACAGCCACTACCCCAACACGAAAACACTGACACATAAATAATCAAAACTGCAAATTACGGACATTTAACAGGTAACGGGTTTAAATTTTGCTAATCATGCCTACCATAAGGACTTAGTAAAACAATGATCGTAACACATGCATAACACTGCCACACTTACTAAAACATGGTAGGCATGATTTGCGAAATTTAAACCTGTTACCTGTTAAATGTCCGTGATTTACAGTTTCGATTATTTCTGTATCGGTGTTTTCGTGTCGGGGAAGTGGCTGTCGATCTTCTTAGTTGTCGATGTAGCATATATATATATATATATATATATATATATATATATATATATATACATATATATATATGTGTGTGTGTGTGTGTGTGTGTGTGTATATTCCATGCAGTTTTAGGCAAGTGTTTACTTACCCTAGTAAAATTTGACATTCGGGAAACCAGGTTTCAATGTTGTCATCTCACAAAAATCACGTTCAGAAATGTGGCGATTCGTGCTTTTAGAGCAGATCCATATATATAAAGATATATAGATATATATATATACATACACACACACACACACACACACACACACACACACACACACACACACACACACACACACACACACACACACACACACACACACACACACACACACACACACACACGTGTGTGTATGTGTCTGTGTTTGTGTGTATCCATGCATCCCCAACCCCCTTTCCCATTTTTCCACATGTGGTCGGGGTGTCACTTTAGCAGTGACAATCATCTAGAGCCAAGGTTCACAACACTAGGTGGCTAGCACTGCCCTGGCTGTTCCTTCATATCATGAAATTGCATGGACACTACCATCTATGGTGAAATTATAGTGTGCAACTTACCTAAACACAGGGAGGACATGCAAATTTAGCAAAGAAAGCACCCAAGCCTAGAATGGAACTGAAGAAATTGTTTTGTGAGACAAAATGCTATCTGCTGTGCCACTGTGTGTATTTGTGTGTGTGTGTGTGTGTGTGTGTGTGTGTGTGTGTGTGTGTGTGTGTGTGTGTGTGTGTGTGTGTGTGTGTGTGTGTGTGTGTGTGTGTGTGTGTGTGTGTGGGTGTGTTAGCCCTCAGATACAGTTACCGGTTATCCTGGTATGGAAAATATATAAGATTTACATATAAAGCTTGTATTTTATATTAGCAGATGTGTTTTGGAAGCTTTTAGTGGAAGAGGTGGGTTGTGGCACATCAGAAAAATAACAGGGAGCAATTCCCACAGCAGAGTTAATAACTGATGTTACAGTCTGTAAAAGGACAAAGGAAGAATGTTAAATGGGGAAAGGACAACGTATAATACAGTAGGAGTAGTTATGGTGCAGTAATATATTAGACTTTCAAGCAAAATGCTAAAAACAGGAGTGAAGGAATTGCTCAGAGTCATATATAATAGAAAGCTTATAAGAAAAAGTAACTGATTAGTTAATAACTGTGAAAACAGTATAGAGTGGGTCTAAGCATAAACCAGATAGTAAGCAACAGTCACATAGTTACACCTATTTTTCATTTAATTGTGCCTAACAGCAACTAAAAAGCCGCTGCAGACACTAGTCACCAGGAAAAATAAATGCAACAAATCAGAGCTCTAAGCTACCTAAAATGAGTTCCGCATGTGCTAACAATTAACAATGGTTACATTACCAGGTGAAAGAATATGGGGGGAATTTAATAAAGCCTAAACAGCCTTTTTTACCATGGTAGGCATCATGGCATGCAGCTTACATGAAGGTAAGCAGGTTTGCGATCCAGTAAGCATTGCTGAGTGGCGCACACAAACATGCCAACATGGGAAATTCCATGGCATGCAAATCACCTCATAAAGAGGTGAATTTCATGCAAATGAGGCAAGTAGAGTGATCCAGCAATCAGACAACCCTGCTGACGCCATGTCAGTATTCATACTGTACATGGAAAAATTCCATGTTCAGGATGTCAGACAGACAACAGGGACTATAAAAACATAGGTAGATGGATAGAAATGGCATAGCACATGCACATATGAGCAAAACTATTCACCATGTGTCCAAAAACTTAAGGGAAATAATTTTAAAATAATTTTTTTTTTTTTTTTGATAATCTGGCTATGATTGCATGGCATGCTGCAGTGCACAAACATGTTTTATGAAAAAAAGAGTGGAAAAACACAATTAATAGTATGTGACAGAAATGTATTACAGGACCCTGCATGGAGTATCTGCAATGGTGGAGTGGTGCTGTTGCTAATAAGGTAGGGCCTGAAACCGTGTAGTTTGCAGGTTATGTGCATGGATCCCTATGCAAATGAGGAGGGGGTTACTGAATAGTACAAATGGGTATCCGTGTCCGCATATCCCCTCCGTGTAGGCACAGAACCAAGTTGGTGTTCACAGAAGAGGTAGCTGACATCAAGAGGGGGTGTGTCTAAGGACATGTAAGCTCATTGGAGCTCAGCTGCATCTATTTGTGTGGTGCTCAGCTGTCCTCAGCAGAGGAGTGTGTACACTGGCTGCTAAGCATTATTTACCTTAGGGGCACGTGTTTCCGAATGTTCCCATGGCTCACCACCATGCTGAGTATGACCTTTCGGGGGGGGTGTACAGTGACTGCTGAGCTTTGTTTACCTTCACAGCTCTCATTTCCACGTGTTTGCATGATGCACTGCTGAGCTGTGTGTACCTAAAAGCCAGTGATCTATTAATTACTGATGACCCCTTTTTCAGTTAAACTAGGGCCACTAAATCTTCTTAATGATGTAGTTGGCAAGTGGAATACATCATAGGTTGCCAATCGCACAGGCTGCACCTACAGCAGAGTACTATATAGGTTGCATATACCCTACAATCAGATTTCTCCCCCATACTCTGCACCAATGGAGTACAGACTTGGGAATTTTATCTGAAGGAATGCTAGGGGCTGCTGCAGGTATGTTACATCTGTATGTGCTGGATTGCTGATGCTGCTGACAATAGACCTAGATTGAGAAGGAAAAATGTGTTCAGGCCCAAGGTAACCTTCCAGGAGCTAGATGAGCTGGAGATTTTAGAGTGCTACAGGGTGGACAAGGAAATACTACAAGAACTCACTAAGCTCTGCCACCCTCAACACAGACCCAGAACCAACAAAAGAGAATCCATCCCAGTGGACACAAAGGTATGTGTGTGTAGCTCTTAGAATACTAGCCACAGGTACTTTACAAAGACCAAGTGGGGAAATGATAGGGGTCTTGCAGGCATCAGCATCCAGGGTACTCCACCAGTTCCTGGATCCAATGCTAACACATGCCAGTGAGCACATTTGTTTTCACCTCACCCCTGAGGTGAGGGCCAGCAATATGCAACACTTCTACCATGCAGCACACTACCCTGAGGTACTGGGTGCCATAGATTGCACTCATGTACACATCAAGGCACCATTCAGTGAGGAGGGTATAATCTACATCAACCGCAAGGGGTACCATTCCTTCAACAGTCAGGTCATATCCAATGCCCAGGGCATTATCATGAATGTGTGTGCTGGCAACCTGGCAGTTATCACGACTCCCATATCTGATGCTCATCACAGCTGTACCAGACGTTTGCTAGGGGGTACATCCCACATGACCATTTACTGGGGGATGCTGGCTATGCCCTGGAACCATGTATGATGACACAAATCAGAAATGCACACATACCCATAGAAGAATGTCATACAGACTAGGAATATCACAGAGTGTGTCTTTGGGCTGCTGAAGTCATGGTTCCGGTCCATTGATATATCTGGTGGAGCCCTGCAGTACTCTCCGGCCACATGTGCACAGATGTTCACAGTATGTGCCATGCTATACAATATGATCCTGCGGAAACAGCTGCAGCAGGATCAGCAAAGGGAAGAGATGCACAGCCCCCCATCAGTGCCTACATCACCACAGCCACACTCTCAAGAGTACTTGGAGGAGGAACCCCCTGATGATGTCCCTTTAGGCAGACATAGCCATACCCAGTATGCCCTGGCATTGGCTAAGAGACAATGCGTAGCACATTCACTGACAACCTAGGGCTCTAGGGACTGACACTTTACTCCCACTCACATACATATAGTAAATGTGTTGATGCCAGGCATCCCACACAACCTGTACATATTCATGTATTGGTTGTTTACTGCTTGCATCACGCAGAGTCACCCCTGAACTATAGATCTTTCAACTGCTGCATTAGCAAGGTAAGTCTCTAATCAACACATCAATTGTTAGTATTACTATAATATAGCATATGTATGGATCTGCTGCTGTTATGCAATGAAATATAGTTAGACAGATGTAACATCCACATGGGACTACAGATACCCAGTCCAATAGTATATGTTCCTTAATAGTCACTAGGCATCATGGTTGGAATATTCACTACATCAGTCAAGGGAGATGTTAAACAGTGGGCTCACATGATATTTGGACTACTGTATATCCCAGCATAGGTTCATAAGTTCATAGATTAGTACTAGGATAACTACCCTCATGGACAATTTAAGCCTAGTCACTCACCCCACATGAGTATCAAACTCTGCACCTTGTGTCTGTAAGTAAAACACCTTAGCCATTGTACCAACCTCCCACCATATCTGACAGATCATGTGCCATTGTTCCCCAACCCACAATACAGAAGTGTACTTATACAACTGCTTTAACAGAAAATCACCTATGGTATATCAGTGGACCAGGCAATCTCAGAGCTATAATATAGATATTGCTCACACCATTGTATTTCTCTCCTCACACAGGCTAACACTGTTCATATTTAATCTGCCGATTGTGTGATGCATGACTCCTCTCTGTTTGGTGACCTGAGTGGCTCAGTGGACTAGGGAAGCTACCATGGGTGATGGTGTTGATGGTTCTAATCTGGAAGTACTCACATATTTTACATGTGAGATAGTAGTATGTTGGTGCTTTCACAGACTGTCATGTACATTTTACTGCAAGAATTCTGGACAAAGCCAGTAAGACTGGGGGGACAAAGACCCAACATAGGGTCAGATTTCAAATATTGTCCCCATAAACCTAGAACGTCACTGGAAGTAAAAGTGTTGCATTCTTACATATATTGTGAAGGATATAATGTATAAAACACAAATGTTTGTCTGTAAGTAGTATAATGTAGTGATGCCAATATGCAATACTGCACTAGAAGACTACAAATGTATGAGGAACAGACCAAACATATGAGGCAAAATTCTGGACAATCTGTGGAAATCAGGACAGTTGAAAGGTATGCAGACTGTCAGTCTGTTGGTGCTGTAACATTACCAACCTCAGTCAAAGATTAAGTACAGAACAAAGCTGGGGAATGCTGTGAACAGTTTGTGTGAAGTGCAGTACTGCAGAAACAGGGGCGGATGTTAATGTCTGTAACATACACAATTCCGGACTGAATTACAAGTAAGTCTGGAGTGGAGTCACCTTATTAATACTGACAGTCCCACTGGGCATGCCCATCCAGTTAGTTAAAATGAGTGAAATCCTGTTGCCCCTTTATCAAAATAACCTGTTATGTATAAATGTCTAGACATATATACATATCAGTCTGTCACTATGTCTCTCACACATGCATAGTACAGGTATCACTATGTAGTGACAAATAGATATGTACTGATATACATATCTATTAATATTAAAATGATACATATCCCCCCATATATCTACACATAACACATATACATATCATATGCACATGCAGCTACAGTTATATATGCATCCCTATTATATACATAAATATGTGTGTGGATGTCTGTATTGTCTGACATACCCTAATACTGGTTAGTAAATCTCCACTATCACACAGCTATATTGTTGCTCAAAGGATCCAAGCTAAGGGTGCAAAAGTACAAATTCCACTTACCCACAGACACCTGTGCCTGCTGGATGTCACCACATAGACAGACACAGGTGAGCAGGTGTTGTAATGTATAATGTTGTCAATGCATGTATGGACAGGGCAACTTGCTCCTGCCCACAGGTATGCCTATGTAACTGCAATCAGCCAGATATGGCCATAGTGGCAGCTGTACACACATAGTTAGGATAATTACAGGTATCCCACTACTATGATACTAGATGCAGATAACAATATGAAGCACTATCACACTGCAGGCCACAGATGCTGGTCAATACAGGCCCAGTTTGTGTAATGTACATGTACTGTGCCTGCAATCACACATACAACAGATTTAATGTGTGGTGCGTGTGATATATACTGTGATTTATAGTGTATAAAACTAGATAGGTAGGGGTTCTAATCTCACTCCAGCCCACTTGGTGCATGACTGTGTCAGAGCATATGTGTGTATATCTCCCTGCAAATGAACGGACATGCCTTCATGGGCTAATCTCACTCCAGCCCACTTGGTGCATGACTGTGTCAGAGTGTGTGTGTGCGTGCAGGTGTGTGTGTGTGTGTGTGTGTGTGTGTGTGTGTGTGTGTGTGTGTGTGTGTGTGTGTGTGTGTGTGTGTCTATCTCCCTGCAAATGAACAGAAATTTCTTCATGGGCTATCCACCTGCAATAGTTATACACTTTTTGGCCCTGTAACTTGATGCTAGTTCCACACTGCCCTTTTCTACAAGGCCTGATGATGTCAGATATCTTAAGACTACCAGCTGAAAGGGTAATATCAGATGTAAGCCATGGCACATGCAAAATGTTCTGTGATCTATAGTGTATAGGACGAGATAAGTAAGGGTTCTAATCTCTCCAGCCCACTTGGTGCGTGACTGTGTCAGAGTGTGTGTGTGTGTGTGTGTGTGTGTGTGTGTGTGTGTGTGTGTGTGTGTGTGTGTGTGTGTGTGAGTGTGTGTATCTCTCTGCAAATGAACAGACACACCTTCTTGGGATTTCCACCTGCAATGATTATCCATCTTTTGGCCCTGTATCTTGCTGCCAGCTTCTACACTGCCATCTTCTACAAGATCTGATGATGTCAGCCACCTTAAGACTACCAGCTGACAGTGTAACATCAGATGTAAGCCATGGTGCATGTATTAAATACTGTGATCTATAGAGTATAAGACTAGATAGGGAGGGGTTCTAATCTCATTCAAATCCACTGGGTGCATGTATGTGTATATCCATATGGCATAACCTTGGTAGCCTAGACATATGTAGGGTTTTGCAGTGTTTTATTTGTAGTGGGTGATGTGGCCCCAAAAGACTGACCACAACAAGGCATGTGTATGTCAACAAGCATAATATGTTGAAAATTATAGTACTAGCAGAAATGGGGTTTGTTGCATGCACCACATACTCTGATCTGTAGTATGTACCATTACATAGGTAAGTGTGCACATCTACCTACAGCCAACCTGCACTAAATGTGTGCCTTGGCATGTCCTGTATGCACTGATTGGAAGCAGTGCTAGCACATGTTATGGAACCATGGGATGTATGGATTGAACACATAGAGTACTGTAGCCGTTGACTGTCACTGGTCATAAATATGTGGATGCATTCACTGTTGTACAACCAATACCAACAGGTTTGTGATGTACATCCCAGACTGGCACTGGTATACTGAATGAGGCAGTCATCACAGCTACCATTGTGTGCAATGGGACCCTTGCCATGTCACTACACAGGCATATCATACAGCTGTAGCAGCCACACAGATTCCAAGGTACACCAATGCACATTGTAGATAACATGTCCTATGGAGTCCATATCAGGAGTGCACATGTGTAGTCTGTCTCCAAAATGCTTTGGAGGGGATGTGTATGGCTCCATACAGGGAGCTGTCAGTTCTTACTGTATACCTCCCATGTATCCATGACAGGACTAACACATGTGTCACCTGTGCTACACACCAACATCAATGTGGTATGCATAGTACATGATGGTGAGACAGGCATGTAACACAAGCAGTACACCCTACATGAAACAGGCCCTGCATGCATGTCACCCACATATCTGCTCTGGTACACATCACGTGCAGGTTACACATTGGGATGCAGAATACAACAATCATAATTGTTGCTATAACAACCACTATATAGGGACAGTCCGACAACACCAGTGTGCCAAACTGACAAAAGACAATGCCACCTTGATGTATTGTACATCCCCTGTAGGTGTAAGTCAGCAGGGTATCACTGACATGTCATTATCACGGGTCTATGACTGGCTTACTGCTATAATCCCTATTCCCAATACCTCTATCCTCCCATCTGAAACCTGTTATACACAATATAGAGTGCAGTTCTCTTCTGTTGAACTGTATGTCCAGTAAAGTTTCCAAAGGCATGCTTTGTGTGGGTAAGGTCTCATACAGAATGGTTCCCCATAGCCAGCTGTCTGTTTTTAAACTTGCTACCCATCAGTAGGTTATTACCTGTAAACCAATCTGTGACTCTGAAATGCTAATTGCAGCCAAAGCAGCTGAATTGCACTATCATTAGCCAATGACATGCAAGCACTGTGCAATATATAAGGCCTTCTTGTAGACCTGGGCCCCTTTCTTAGCTGTTGAGATGGACACATCTGTGGTGAGGAGACTACATTGTTACAGAGGGTAGGCCTGTAGCAGAAACCTTTACATAGAGCTGTGTGTACCACAGGCTGCAGTTGCTGCTGCATGTAGTAGACATAGGCAGAGAGTGTGAACACTTTGGAGGACAATAAGCTGTAAGTGTATCTGTGTCAACCCTGTTGTAGAGGCAGTGCCAGGGTGAGGGTACCCTTTAGAATCCAACTGAGGCATGTATTTAAGGTGCGTATGTCAGGCAACTGTGTCAGTAACAGAGTATTAGGCAATATATTGTACTGCTATACAGATATGTGAAGTGTGTCCCTATGTGAAGGCCTGTGACTTCATGTACTGAAAACTAGCTATTTAAATTGCAATGCTATATGTGGATAAAGAATGTAGTACTGATCGATTAACTGATGCCTTCACAATAATGTAATTGAAATGCAGCACAACACTGGCATTGAACCCAGGACTGTGTAGCAAAGCGTACTGCATGCAAGTCATTTAACAGACTGAGCTAATGCATCACTGCTACAGCAGGTGTACTTGCAAGATATATGTGCACACATACAGGCTGTGAAAAACATTTTCTACATCCATCAGTATGTGCATGGCTTTATAAGGATGTATTTCTGCACCAGAGTCCCAGCTGAACATATATTTGGCCATGAATGCCTTAGTAGGTGACTTTCTACATGTTGCTAATAAAAGGGCACATTTACCTCCTGTCACAGACCTCAGTTTTATCCATTATCATGTGTTTGGTTGTCAGGTAGTGTACTATTGCACTAGAATCCAAGGTACATTCCCATTTTTCCATTACTGTTTATTGTAGTTTGCACAGTGCAGTGCAGCGCACAGCTCCGCTGAGACACGCCTAATGACTGTAAGTGGCAATCACTATGTTTTGCTGGAAACACCTGTTTTAATTAACTCAATAACCCTGACTACTGTCTCATAGCACCTCTGTGCTTACATCCGAGCATGCTCTGAAACGATAGGAATTGCAAGCTGTTACTCAAGAGTGCCTTCCACAGATTAATTAAATTGTAATGTAGGTTTGTAGTTCAGCTTAGTCTAAAACATGCTGAAATTGTAACTCAATGTGTTATTTACTTAATATAGTTACGATTCAGCGTATTTTTTCATGGTGGTCACATTAAATTTTTAAGAGAAAATCTCCTTTCAAAGTGTTTGCTCAAGCAAGTAGTGGCAGCCAGTCAGATTCCTGCAATCCAAGCCACCACTAGCATAACACCTCTACCCCCATCCTAATTTTCTTGTTTTAGACCCAAATAAATAGAGGGTCCATCAGCAGGTATTTCCTTTCTTTTTGCATATATTTGCCGATTTTACCTGCTGCTGGATTCTTGTTTTTTATTTGTGTATGGATTGCAAGGATTACAGTTGCAGAAACCACATTGGTTCAGCTGGTCTTACTAGGAACTTCCCATTCCCCTTCTGCTGTACTTCTTGTCCCAAGAAGTACTTTTCTTGTCCTTTGAGTAAGCAATTTATTATTATAAACAGAGTACTGTATACCTTATTGTAGTGCAGGTTGTAAGTTCTTCAAACTTACAAAATCGATAGAATAACAGGTTATGTATTAGTATGAATTTCCTGAGGGTACGAAGTCTGAAACTAAATTGTCTGCCATTATTTTTTACCTTCAGTCATTAATGATTTCCCATACATATTTTATGTCTGGCCTCCAAACACCAGTTTCTCATTCAGTCTGATGTTGTCTGCTGGAAAAGTTAAGCTTTTAAAGTCTGTTTTTGTTTTAACTTTTGGTCACTTGGGATTTACTCTGAGTTCTTCAGTAGTCTGAAGCAATTGTTTATCTGCATATGGGTATAGTAATAGTTCAGCAAGACTTTTTGTTCATATTATTAAAACCCGCCTACTAACAATATGTGTAAAATCCTTGCCTTTTCGATCTTTGTTCATTTGTTCGGGGGGGCTTGTATTTATTTCAGAATGAGCAGTCAGTGTAATGCATTTGGGCTGAGTGCCAACTGTCTGAGTCACACAGGTTTTGTCCAGATACATTTACCACTGCTGTCTGGAGACAGGTTGCCTGTTGTAAGTTAGTATAACCAAGAAGACTTGAAGAGTACCAATATTTTTTCCCCACTCATAGTCTGTGCATGCTGTATGTAAGCATGCCGTGGTTCTTGTCAGTTTGTATCAAGATCACCCGGCAGCAGCTCTATCACTATGCAAAGCCAAAGAAACACATGTTTAAAAGTCAGTCCACAGTTAACGCTTATATGCATGTGTCTGTGCATCTGCGTGCATCATTTTATTTTATTTGTTTATTTATTTGAGTTCAGAATTGTAGGTAACATGACTGACTTTTGGTGTACAACAAAAGTCAAAGTAGCCTTTCCAATGCAGCCTCTTTGCTGGACTGCATTGAGCTGAATTAAGCAACAGTTTTTTGTTTTGTCAGGACCAATGGCACTTGTTGTTTTTCCCTTTTGAACCTATTGTTTTTAATATTTCTAATATTGGAGCAGTGGTGTTTGCTTGGCAGAATTACAGGGGCTTCAAAGTCAAGTTCTGTAGATGAAGTACTCACTCGACCACTGAGCCTCACTTCACATATGTAGTTTTTAGAAAACATGCTCATCTGAAACGCACAAATGAGCTGGTGTTCTGTCCCAAGATCATTTTGTGGAGCGCTTGTTTTAGTGATAGTCGAAGTATTTTACATTATATTTAAAAATGGAGATTATATAGCTTGTTGCTTTTGACCACGTTTGTATCACTCGGGTAGAACAATGGAGTCCTCATATTTGTCTGCAGACTAGACTGCTTGATGAGGCAGGGGGCTAGTAACTCCGATAAGGATGAACCATCCTCTTACAGAATTACTCAGTAGTGGACTGTCTAGAAGGCAATGTAATGTTTTGGTTTAAGGTGGAGCCAGTCCATGCAAATGACATATGATATGAAACAGCAGGATGGTTTGCGAATAGCTTGAAACATTTTTTGACTTTTTTGTCAGTAATTTGGAAACTAAATTGAATAAAAACTGAAGTTATAAGTCAGCTTTCTGGCTGTAGATGGAACATTTTGCATTTAAGTCTAGAATGCTTTACCTCACCTTGTTCACAACTGGAACAAAGACGCTGTCTTCTCTGGCCATGCAGTACACACTATATTCGTTTAGATTAGTAAATGATGAATGTGATGCCAGCATGAAGGCCAAAAAGATAAACTAGATACCTCGTATGCATATGGCTGTGAGATAATAATATATAGGCATGTGCATAAGGGTAATACTGCATGCTGATGTCTGTGTGTTATTGTTAGGAAAGGGCAGTAATAAAAGTGAGAAGAAACCCGTGCATAGTTCATCTGCATCTTACACAACAGTAATTACACTGCTCTAATTCTTTGATGTTGGGACTGAATTTTAAACTGATGTTTGTAAATTAGCATGTTCGGAAGGGTTTATTTTATTTATTTATTTATAGTTTGTTTGCCAGGATAGTCCATTGGGCCATGAGGAGTCCATTTTCAATGGAATCCTGGGGAGAAAAGCTCCAGAAAATTAGAAATTACAGATTTAACATGAGTAAGTTATTAAAGAAATGTAATGTGCACAAATGAAGTAAAATTAAACAGAAAAACACACATTAGTAGAGTGGCCATGTTAGTACAATGCAATAAGAGTAATATTTACAAACAGTCAAAGTTTTTAACAGTTTAACATATTAGCACAATGAAATAACAGAAATAGTCTACATTTTTATCAGTTATACTAATTCATGCAGTTAATTTCTAGGCTACTGAATTGTGCCATTCTAAGAGTTATGCTAATTCCTAGAGTTTATTAGGGGTACAAAACGATGGGAAGCTATTGTGAATTATAGCTTATAGTGAGTAGCTATAGTGTAGGAAGATTATGTGGGGTGGGAGCAGGAGCATTCTCATAGTGAAGTTAGGTGTGTGTGAAGTAAGGTTTTGAATGAAGAGAGGCTGCTGTTGGTCCGGATGAGAGGTGGGAGGGAATTCCAATAGCGTGCTAGAGAGAAGGACATTAGATGCTTGCCTGGTGGACGGACAGGTTTATGCAGGTCAATTACATTTTGGGAATTAGATTTCAAAAGTCTATTTGGTTGGTGCATTTTAAAGGTGGTGGCAAGAGAGGGACAGAGAGAGGGGGTGAAAATAAGTTTGTGTGCTTGGACAAGTTGAATATAGATAAGGTAGTTAGACAGGTCAAGCCAATTCAGTTGGTGTAGGACAGTGCAGTGATGGGAAGTGGATCTATGGCCGGTTGCAAATTTTGTTATTTTATTATAGCAAGAGGAGAGTTTAGTCTTGAGGGAGGATTGCAGGTTAGTAAGGATAGAGGCTCCGTATAGGAGGGATGGGATAAGATAAGTGTTGGCAAGGGTGAGCCTAGTGGACGGAGAGATGTAACGGTTGTGGAGGTAAAGCATACCTATTTTTTGTGTGTTTTATTGATATTTACCTGTAGATGATTATCAAACTTTAGCTGGTTATTGATCAGGATTCCTAGTAGTTTAGAATTAGAGACTATTTTGAGAGGAGTATTATTTTGACTGGTGACTGAGAATGAGGTTTTATCTAGGGTGGTGGTTTTGGAAGCCTTAAGTATCATGAGTTTAGTTTTAGTAGCGTTGAGGGCTAGATGGTTGTCCATCATCCATTGCTCAGTGGAGGAGAAGGCATCTTGGGTTAATTTAATTAGGGTGGGTATAGAAGTGGCAGAGCAGATTATTGTTGAATCGTCAGAATATTGGATGAGGTTGGCATTTGAGATGGCTTGGTAGAAATCGTTTATGAATATATTGAATAGAAGGGAGCCTAAACTTGAACCCTGGGGGACACCTGTGGGAGTACTGAGAAAGGGGGTGTTGGCTTTTTTCCATCTGAGTGCTTATTGCCTGTTTGAGAGGTAAATGGTAAACCAGTTAACAGAGGAGTGGGATAGATTTAGTTTGGAGAATTTAGTGAAAAGAAGGTTATAAGAGATAGTGTTGAATGTCTTAGCGAGGTCAAGGAGGAGAGTGGACACAATGTGGCCAGTGTCATGGGCCTTATTAACGGATTCTAGGAAAGAGAGGAGAGCTATGGTAGTGCTCTGGCTGGGTCTGAAACCATGTTGAGTGGGGGTTAGAAGTTGGTTCTTTATGAGGTAAGGTAGAAGTTGTAGATGGATGCATTTTTCAAGAAGAAAAGATAGCGATCGGTCGAAAGTTTGTGATATTATTATTACCACCTTTATGGAGTAGAATAATAAAGCCTGTTTTCCAGAGCAGGGGAACTTGGCATTCAGCAATAGATCGATTTATAAGAATGCAGATGGGAAGAGCTATGCCTTCTATGGCAACGTTTAAGAAATATGAGGATTTATCATCAGGGGCATTGGAGCCGGGTTTCAATGTTAGTAGAAGTTTTTTTATGGTGGCTGTAGGGATGAGGTTGAAGGAGAAAGGAGGAGGTTGGGCGCAGGAGATGGTAGGGGAGGGAGGGAGAATGGACTGGGATAAGCCAAGATCCAACAAAGACAAGTTTGTGTTTAAGAAACAATCAGAATTGACAAAGGACTGCTCTGAAGTTGTAAGTCATTTCTTAATCATTTCTCAGATGGAAGAAGAGGATAACCTTGTATCAGTAGGCTAGCAGTGTGAGCCCGAGAGTAGTGAGGGAGAGCAGAGTGGGATGAGTCAAGATCCAAGGAAAGAAGGGGGGAAGTAGTGGGATGAGCCAAGATCCAAGTAAAGACAAGTTTGTGTGTAAGAAACAATCAGAATTGACCAAGGACTGCTCTGAAGCTTTAAGTAATTTCTTAACCATTTCTCAGGTGGAAGAAGATGATAACCTTGTATCAGTAGGCTAGCAGAGTGAGCCTGAGCATAGTGAGGGGGAACAGAGTGGGATGAGCCAAGATCCAAGGAAAGAAGGGGGAATGGAGTGGAATGAGCCAAGATCCAAGTAAAGATGTTTGTGTTTAAGAAACAATCAGAATTGACCAAGGATTGCTCTGAAGCTGTAAGTCATTTTTTAACCATTTCTCAGGTGGAAGAACAGAATAACCTTGTATCAGTAGACTAGCAGAGTGAGCCCAAGTGAAGGGAGGGGAACAGAGCAGGATGAGCCAAGATCTGAGCAATGAAGGGGGGAACGGAGTGGGATGAGCCAAGATCCAAGCAGACACGTTTGTGTTTAAGATACAATCAGAATTGACCAAGGACTGCTCTGAAGCAGAAGTCATTTGTTAACCATTTCTCAGGTGGAAGAAGATGATAACCTTGTATCAGTAGGCTAGCAGAGTGAGCCCGAGAGTAGCTGGAGACTCTGCCCCACAGGTTGAGGATAGAATGAAAATTGACAACATCAAATAAAGAAGTTATGTACTCACCATAATGTTCCATCTGTGCTCTCCTTTTTTTTTTTTTTCATTACTACCTACCCTCCAGCCCCCTACCTATCAACTTCTAGAATCAGATGCTTCAGACCAGTGCAGAGTGCATGGTCCAAAAAGGACAGTCTCACCTAAATGTCAGCAAAATTACGATGGTGATTCTAGCTTTAGAATCCCAGCATCACTTCTGGTCTTAAGTTGTGGGTCATGTGCAAATGTTTCATTTTAGTGCTCATGTACACTTGGACATACTACTGAAGGGGTCATATTCCTCTGACAAATCCAAACTGTGTAGGGTCAACTGTTTGGAGATTACCTAGATCTATGTTGCTAAGGTCCATGATGATTTGCCCCATTGCCTTGCAGATATGGCCAGTCAGGTTAATAGGGCTATATTTCCGAGTTTCAGTAGACACACCACCTCTGTGCAAGGGAATAATGGTGACTGTTTTCCAGTCAGCTGTGATGAAGCCAGTGGTTACTCTATGATTGTAAAGAGTTTTCAATGGTGTTACTAATGGTGTTCTTTCAATGTGGAAAAAGAATATGATACTATTTCTCATACTATGTTATGGCATGTTAACTGTTACAATATTTCTGACATATTTTTATTGGGAAAATTGGGAACATATCTTTAATAATATTTGTGTTAGACCCATGGTAATGGTTATTTTGGGAAACCAGTTAAAATTTATAGAGGCATTAAGCAAGGATGGCCACTAAGTAGAAGTTTATTTTTCTTAGTTATAAAGGCTGTAAACGAAGATTGCTATTTTTCTAGTTCTCTTCCTTTATGGCATATTGTTCTGTCCATGTCTATTCTGTGCTTGTTCTGCATGATGTATTTCAATAAAAGACCCCGACCCATGTCTTGATGTTCAACACAACACTTTTAAGAAACGTCCATGCTTTTCATGCAAATTTTAGTTCTGACCTCTATTTGTTCTTTGAATGTTGGCATCGCACAACCAGATATTTTGGACAATATTTCTGCCTTTTTTACTTCTGTATCTTATTATAACCAGAGAGTGGTTAGGTGAGATAACATGACTTACTACTTTTTGGATTAATTATTAGATGGATCAGCCAGATAAGTTTGACATTTTTGCTTGCCTTATTCCATTTCTGATTTAACTCAGTAGCTGCCTGAGTGAGATAAAGGCTATTACTTGCTGACTACTACCAGCATGGAGCTACCATATACTTTGGGCATTTTTCTTGGCTTTGTCAGTAATTAGTGGAATTTAGGTGGGAGGAAGGGCTCAGTAATATCTAAGTGTTATACTATTTGACTGAATTACTCAGGTTGTCTCCTTACTGATGATACTTACTCTGTGCTACATAACAGCTGTGCAAGGTAATATAATGAATGCCTACTCGACAGGTTATGTGCAGCAATTATCACCTGTGTCTGAGCCTGCAAAACTTTGCAATAATGAAAGGAAGGTGATTATCACATTAACAATAAGTGCAGTTACAATAGAGCACTGAGTCATTATCACTTTTCAGGTAAAACTCTCAGCAGCTGTCACCGTTACTCACATAAGCAGAAGTCATTATCACATTGCTGAATGCACAAGCCAGATTTGGGGGGTTTTCTCTACCTTCTCACACATGGCATCACACTCACCCTCTACTTCAGAAATCAACAAACAGCCAGTTTTCAATCCATACACACACCTACTGTCTAAAATAACAACTCTTACACACTCACACACACACACACACACACACACACACACACACACACACACACACACACACACTACACATTGTAGGGGTCATTTGGGTGAATGTCTCATTTTGGTGATTGCACATACTAGGAACTGTTACAGAAGGGTCATTCATGGACACAGTTCATGTTGGTCCTCATGAATACTGCAACATTTCATCAAAGGGGTCCTTTGGGCAAATGCTTCAATTCACCAAAGCACTGCACCAGGGCCAGGAAGGTTTCTCTTGTGTGTCAACAGCCCTTGTGCTGCTGGGTGCATCAGTGGGTGTCATACCCAACCACCGGGGATCTTATAATCAGCCTGGATGGCAGTTGGGAACTTGGAGACTCTTCAGCTCAGTCCCATAGTGCTGCTTTCCTAGGTAAGCATGGCCTCAGGGGTACCACTGTGATGCAGTTTCCCTCCTGGAAAGGACACGTGCAAAATGACAAAGCCTGACTCAGTCTTAGTCATTTCACATGTTGTCTTAGTTTAGCTCTCCACACCGTCTCCCTCCTTTCTGGTGTAGCAAATGTATGTAAGTCAGGGCAAGAGGCTTTACATTAGCTCCCTCCTTTGAGTCTTTATGACCATTGCTGAAAGGACACATGTAAATGGAAAAGGCAGAGGTAAGGCAGAGTGCTGGCACTGCATGCAATTGGGAACCATTGCTGCTACCAGCAGTCTGAGTGAGCAGCCAGCACAGGTATGGGGCACTTCAGATGCCCACCAGCTGAAGCCCTATGCCTGTCCTTGGCATATTAATGGAGTGGTGGTCCTTATCCTGCTTCTTCCCTTTACATGTGCCCTATTTGAGCCCCCTTGTCAGTCATTGTGTGGAATTTGGTGTCTTCAGGGCTGGTAGGTATGTACTTCTGCAGCATCACTCATTATGTGTCAGTTGGTGTTGTCAAGGGTGGTAAGTATGTACCTCTGCATTGTAATCACCAGTTAGGTACCTTATCAAAAGAATAATGGCACTGTGGATAGGAGTGAAGATTTGGATTAAAACCAGGTAATGCTATTGATATACATATATGTGTAATCTTCCAATACATCTCTCAAACATCAGTAGCAACCTGTTTGCATTTCTTTCCTGTGCAGATGCATCCTTCTTGTAACAGTGACATGGCTTCATGGGCAGGAGAACAACAAGTGAGAGTGTGGGTGTGTGGCCATTCCTACATTCACTCGGCTGCCAGTCATGCCTCCAGAAGTGAAAACCTCTACAACTTGAACTTCCCCACATCTAGTGCAGGGCTGGTGTTAGCATTTTGGGGGCCCCCAGCAAGTTTCAAGTTGGAGGCCCTACCCTGGAGAATATAAAGTGTGACCACATTGCCATCACACCCCCTTCCCTGGCAAGCTCATCCAGCACCATTTAAAGATCACTATAGGGGTGGTCATTAAAGGCCTTAAAGTGTTTATGCCTGCTTAATTCCCATGATCACCTTCTTTTCCCTTTACCATAGTTAAAATCCTTACTTCTTCCTTACCCTTGTCCCAGGCTTCCTCTAAGTGTTGTTCTACTCCATCTATGGCACCAAGCTTATCAGTCATTATGCTCTAAAGCCATTGCTGGAATGCACACTGCTACATGAGTAGTGAAGTGCCAATGTGGTTCAATAAATTTATTGTTTCATTTCATCAACATCAATCCCCTTTTTCACATTTTTTACATGAGGTTGGGTGTCATGTTAACTGTTGCCATTTCTCTCAATTCAGTGTCACACTCCTGCTTTCTTCAACACTCATGCCAGACTGTCACAGATCTTCAATCACACAATCCATCCACCTCTTTCCTGGATGCCGTCATTTCCTCTTAACTACTTCCGGTCTGTCTCAAATCTATTTCACCACATTGACTTCTGCTTTTCTGCACATGTGCCCGTACCACAGTAATCTGTTCTCTTTGATATTTTCTGGAATAGGAGCTACTTTGGCTTCTGATCTTATGTTCACATTTCGTAATCTGTCCCACAGTGTGTATCCTACCACGGTTCTTCTTAGGGTGCTAGAGCCCTGAATAATTCCTTGAAATGTTGTACTTTCTCTCCAATCAACTTCCAGGTCTTCAGCCTGGTCTCTGTTGACCTTAGAGCCTTCTCTGACCACTGTTTGCAGCTGATTGTATCAACCAGTGGTTTATGCTGTGGCCTGACTGTTTCACTGGGGATGACTTTGCAATCACTGATTCTACCCCAGTGCCTTCTTCTTATTAGGAGACGTCTACCTGAGTTGCATGTTGGCCACTCTTGTATATGATCTTGTGACTGTCCCTCTTTCTGAACCATGTGTTGGCTACTATCAAGGTATTTTCCAGACAGAAGTCTAGAATGGCCTCTCCTTCGTTATTCCTGTTGCCCCACCCATGTGGACCCAGGAAGTCCTCATATCCTGTTCTGTCTGTCCCCGTATGTGCATTCAAGTTAGCCATTCTCATCATCAGTTCATGCTGGACTGCTTTATCTAGTAGGCCCTGAACCACCTGAGTTTGTCTTTCAAACTGAAATGCCTGATCAGAAATGCCTTTTGGCTTCAATAAGCAGGTTTGTTTCTAACTAATTTATAAAGCAGTAAACTGTGATTCTTCCTCAGCTATATTTTACTTTTATTAAAAGTAGAATGAATGCTTATTTTAAATTACTCTGTAACGTTAAACAGTAAGGTATCATTTTCTGTTAAAGCTGCATTACTGTTTAGATAAAAGAATATTTTGAGTCATTTAAGTATGAAAAATCTTAAAGTCCTTCCACCTTCGCTCTCAAAGTGAATTTCTTGCCATCCATGTCTCTAACACATAACACGCTCATTAAGATCGGTGATATGATCATAATTCACGATTATAAGTATAAAGAGTCAGTTACTAACCACGCTGTGAGCTTATTAGTTGTTTCACATTGAGGGGCAGTGTTCCACAGTTTGGAGATGGGGGTTCAGTGAGGAATAAAGCCAATACACAATTCCATGCTTGAGTTACAGCTTTCTTGTTCAGCACAAAATGCATAGTATTACAAATTCTCTTCTTCTGTCTTCTTCTTCTTAAGGATTTTTCCCGGTTAGGGGTCGCCACAGTGGATCATGTGTCCACCCATGATTGGCAGTGGAGTCTTACGATGTCGAATTGCCAGCCCGGCACCCAACCTTCGACAGAAGGCACACACATGCATGCACTCACTCACACCTAGGGCCAATTTAGAGTGTCCAATCCACCTACAGCATGTCTCCATAAGTTCTGTAAATTAATACTGTCAATATTTTAAAATTGTCTTTAACAGTGTGGCTTTACTCATAATTATTTTTTGACTTTGCCCCTGACTTTAGAGAGGAGGTAAATGTATATTAAAACACACAAGTAAGGAACTCAAACACACACATACACACACACACATACACACACACACACACACACACACCCACACACACACCCACACTCACACACACACACCCACACACACACCCACACACACACACACACACACACACACACACACACACACACACACACATATATATATATATATATATATATATATATATATATATATATATGGGTCTACTTCTTTTGACCTAACTCCCATTTGCCTGACACCCATTTGCCTGAGACCAAATGACTGAAATTTCATTTGCCTGACACTTCATTTGCCCGACGCTTCATTTGACTGACAAGTATTATTAGCAAGAAAATGGAATATGCCCCCTTCCCCACTGTAGTGCGACCCTGGAGTTAGAATATATAGTTAGGGGGGGTGTGGGGGGCACAGCCCCCCCACAAGGGTGGGTGTGGGGGGCAAAGCCCTCCACTTACTTTTCTTTTACTAAGCAATATTACATCAAAAGTTAACAACATCATATGAAGTGAAGTGGGGGACTTCGCCCACCACACCCCCCATTGTGGGGGGCTGTGCCGCCCACACCCCCCCTAACTATATATTCTAACTCCAGGGTCACACTACAGTGGGGAAGGGGGCATATTCCATTTTCTTGCTAATAATACTTGTCAGTCAAATGAAGCGTCGGGCAAATGAAGTGTCAGGCAAATGAAATTTCAGTCAAATGGGGTCAGGCAAATGAGCGTCAGCCAAATGAAAGTTAGGTCAAAAGAAGTAGACCCATATATATATATATATATATATATATATATATATATATATATATATAAAATATATATATAAATATATATAAATATATGTATATATATATATATATATATATATATATATATATATATATATATATATATATATATATATATATGTGTGTGTGTGTGTGTGTGTGTGTGTGAAAATCGATGTTCGGTTGAGTACCAGAAAGATAGATGGTTGGGGACCTCCACATAAGGAAAGACCTGACATAAGGAAAGACCTGAACATTAAAAAGTTTTCACCCTATCAGATGCACAAAAGCAGAGCACTTTTTACTGAAACATTACATTTAGTAGAAGATGCATCTTCACCGATCAATAAAAAAAAGCAACTTTCTTACATGTTTGCTGCAGCCAATCAGGTCCCTTGCTTCACTGAAGCTTACAGACAAGTTGAAAAAAAAAACGGAAAAAAGTTTGCAATCGCATGGTGACATTATGTAGCTGCGCAGATGGACATCTACAAAGTGCGGAGCATGGAGGACTGAATGATGGAGAAGGAGAAACCTGCGGCTGCTACATGGAGGCCCTCTTACGAGGGCAAGTGATCGGGGGCTTGCCGCGGGTTCCGCGGGTGCCTAACGCCGGCTATGATCTAATGTTTAGGTATACTGGATTGCAAGAGGAGGTATGCATTGGAGGGGACTCCTGCAGTTGTTGGAAGAGAAGTGTTCGATCTACGCTGAGCCTGACATTCTTGTGCTGCACATTGGAGTGAATGATTTCATCACTCACCCACTCGGAAGGCTGCGGTTTCAAATCAGAACAATTATTGAACACCTGCAGTCGTGGTAGTCATGTTGTCATTTTGTGTGATCTGACATAATTCATCACCAGATATGGAAAACAGCAAACTGTCAACGAGCAGCACACAAAGCCAGACATTTACATAGTGGGTTCATGCATGACTTGATGCACAGGGTCGGTGGATCAACAATCTGCCATGACATCATCACCACGAAAGATGTTCTTTTCAGAAGCGATGGCATTCACCTAACTGAGGATGGCATTACATTGTTCTTGACTGTCCTCCACAATGGTGTGATGACAGCTATGCATGATATATTGACAACATGCAGCTAGTGAGAATGAATGGGCAACAGCTATGACCAAGTAGGACCAGTATGGTAAGAAACTCTATTATTATCATACATGATGAAACCTGTTTTGTGTAGTATGCTGGATGTACTGTAACTAACATTGTCTTTTACCTATGTTCTATATCTTCTTTTACCTGGAGTGTTTTATTAATTTCTTGTTATATTACTATGCTAAGCATACATGATGTAACCTGTTTTGTGTATTATGCTGGAGGTACTGTATTTGTATAACTTGATGCCGGAGCTTTTCTCCTCAGGCCTCCGCTGAAAATGGACCTGGTCCAGTCAGAATTTCCCGGTTAACAAATGTAAAATAAATAATAAATAAATAAATAAATAATTATATTTTATGAATACTGTTGTTACTACTGATGACACAGGAAAAAAACTGCTAGGAAACTTGTGCACATGCTGAGTAACACTTCATTTTCAGATTGTAAAAGAACTATCTGCATGCTGTGAGCAGGTACAGAGGAATTGTGTTATGTAAATTATATTTTTCTTAGTTTGGCAAATAACTGGGCTAGGGTGATGGTGAACATGCTGAGTAAGAACAACTGTTTGAGGAGAGTGTCGCGTACAAGAGAATATGTAAAAAAACATCCTGCACACATACCACAGTTTGGTTACAATTATGGTTATGAGAGTTATGATTTCTTTTTCAATTGTGCTAAATAACTTTGTCAGGGAAAATGTCATCAGGAAACAACGGCCACCACACAGCAATTCAAAAAACACCAAATGAAGAAGCAGTCAAAAGTGTAGTAAAAGAGAAGATTCCTTTAATCCATTACATACATCCGTCCTGGTACCTCGGCAATTCGCCTTCAATGGAACAAATACCCAAGTGAACACATTCTCTTTTTATATACTCATCAATTAAGCCCTCAATTATATCATTATTTCATTAACCCTATCCTTACGCTTCAAATGCCCTTCGAATACATTCAACAGAGCACTTGGTATGAAGCAATGCATGTTTTTTTACATACTCTACTTTAAGACTGAACTGTATGAAAGACTAAATTAAACACATAATGATTCGTGTTCTGTTGAATGTATTCGAAGGGTATTTGAAGCGTAAGGATAGGGTTAATGAAATAATGATATAATTGAGGGCTTAATTGATGAGTATATAAAAAGAGAATGTGTTCACTTGGGTATTTGTTCCATTGAAGGCGAATTGCCGAGGTACCAGGACGGATGTATGTAATGGATTAAAGGAATCTTCTCTTTTACTACACTTTTGACTGCTTCTTCATTTGATGTTTTTTGAATTGAACATGTCATCAGGGTAAGTAATACCTCATTTTGAAGGCAGTATTAGTTACAGGATGGAAAAAGAAATGTGTCTGTATGCTGGACAAATGTACAGATATCACATTATTTTTAGGACTTCGGTTAAGAGAATTATGATATTGTTTCATATTTGGGGAATAACTTTGTCAGGGAACATGTCAGCATGCTAAGTCATAGCTCATTTTGAAGGCAATATTAGTTCTTGCAAGATATAAAAAGAACTGTATCTGTATGCTATACCCATGCCCAGATATCACAGTTTGTTTGGGACCATGGTTATGAGAATTATGATATTTTTTTCATATTTTGCTAAATAACTTGATCAGGGAACATGTCATCAGGGTAAGTAATATCTGATTTTGAAGGCAGCATTAGTAGTTACAGGATGGAAAAAGAACTATGTCTGCATGCAGGACAACTGTACAGATATCATATTTTGTTTAGGACTTCGGTTATGGAAATTATGATTTTTTTCATATTTTAGTAAATATGTTTGCTAGGGAGCATGTAATTGTGCCAAGTGATACCTCATTTTGAAGACAGTGTTAGTCCCTTCAACATGATAAAAGAACGGTGTCTCTATGCTGTACACATGCACTGACATCACATTTTATTTAAGACTTAGATTATGGAAATTATGATTTTTTTAATATGTGGTAAATAACTTTGACAGGGAGCATGCAACCTTGCCAAGTGATACCTCATTATAAAGACAGTATTACTCCTTACAGCATGATAAAATAAATGTGTCTGTATGCTGTACAAATATACAGATATCAAATTTTGTTTAGGGCTAAGGTTATGGAAATTATGATTTTTTTTACATATTTTGGTAAATAACTTTGCAAGGGAGCATGTCAGTGTCCCAAGTAATACCTTATTTTGAAGACAGTATAACTCTTTACAACATGGTAAAAGAACTGTGTCTGTATGCTGTACACATGCACAGATATCACAGTTTGTTTAGTCTTGTAGATTATAAAAATTATACATTTGTAATATTTCTCATTATTGTGTCCATATCTTCGCAAGGGAGCATGGTGACGACACAAATGAGGCATCATTTTGAAGCTAACAACTTGTACACTGATATGTAGTCTCTGTCTGTTACAGGTGATGAGATATCATGCTTTGTTTATTTATCAGTTATGAGAAATATAATAGTAATCATATTTCTGTGAATATCTCCATAATGGAGCATCACACAGTAATACAAACCAGGTAATATAACACTAGAAACACAAACCATCACAGAGTAATGGTTAAGGTATCATTTTAAATTAATTAATTACAAATTTATGGGTTTCCATGGTACATTCATCAAGCTATTGTGATTTGTTGTGCCAAAAAGGTAAATGATAACAATCTAAGCATTTCTTGACAAATATCTAATAATAGAGTAACAAAAAACTTCACGGACCTCCAGGTTATACGAAAAATAATAAAACTTTATTACAAATGTTAGCGCCTTCGGGATAACCCTTCTTCAGACATAAAAACACTTCTCATACAAAACATTTAAAAAGTATTATTATCCAAACAGCATTTGCATTCAATTAAAATCAATGTGACTAAATGTAAGGTCTATGCTCTCTTAAAATAGGTTTTAAAGGCACCATTCCATTCAGCCCTGGATATCAGTCTGCACCCAATTCCACTATCCACTGCACCTCACTAAACTCTGTATAACTTTTAATATACCCCTTGGATTTATCTTGCTCATTTGAAGTGCCATAAAAGAAAAATAATGTACTTTGCATTCTTCAATATGTTGAGAAAGTGCATTGTATATGCATTTTAGTCTAATATCTGACAAGTGGTTAAAAATCCTATCCTTGAACCTGTTGTTCATCTTTCCCAAATAAAAACATGGGCAACACATACACTTTGCTAAATATATAATATTTTCAGAATCACAGTCAGCTAATAAATTCGGACTATATTTAATGCCAGTGACTGGATGAATAAAAATAGGTTCTTTACTTATAAAACTGCACACCTTACAGCTATAACAAGGGTAGGTACCTTTCTTACTACTAGGATACAACTTCTCTTTATTACCCTTGTTGTTGATATCCTTGTCACATAAAATCTGTCTAAAGTTCTTATTCTTTTTAAAAACAAAACTAGGATAGTCACCTACTATATCCCTTAAGGCATAATCAGACTGTAAAATCTTCCAATTGTTCCTTATAATGTCACAAACTTGTCTATTATCACTACTATATTTTAGAGATAGGTAAGTGGTGAAATGAGGGCAAATGGGGAAAACATAGTGAAAGGCAGGTAGGCTTGTGCAGGAATGGTGTAAGAAAGAACCATATCTATCCATTTCTTTTACAGCAACAACTGTGCACTTTAATAGAATTTGTATATGAATTTGAACTCTCCAACCACAGAGAGAGGGGTGAGGACAACATAACTGCATTATCAAGCCAATTGCACCAAATTATTTCTGTTCAGTAGACATGTGTATGAAATGGACTGCTATGTATGGGGTGATATTTTTTTGTGGGATAGGTGCCCATTTTTTTTTTTAAGGTGTGAGTGGAATGTTGAGGAGGAAGGGACTTGGGTACATCTGGGGAAGTAAGTTGGGTAAGAGAGGATGCATTCACAGACAGACAAGACAAACAAGACAGCAGACAGGGGCCATATGTACATCTCCACTCATGGGACTGTTGACACTGCTCCTTCACTGCTCCAAGTGTGGCAGTGCTGGAGGCTGCGTGCCAGGGCAAAGCTGCCCCACCAGTTCGGCCAGCATGCCCTCAATTTGGCGCAGGCGGTGTTCATAGCTACAATGAACAATCCTGTGCACCATGACTCGCTGTTCTGCCTGGGTGACAATGCCTCCTCTGTCACCGGCCAGGCTCCATCCCCTGAGGCAGTCCCACCCAACACGCAAGTAATACAGGGGCAGCAGAGGGGGCACCGCCGGTCTGGGTTTCAGATGTGCTAGGACCAGGTGTCATGGCCGGTTGAGGCAAGGTAGGCGGATCAGCTGGAACCAGCTTACCCTGACATTCTGTGGTAATGGAGGTATAGCAATAAGTATAGGTTAGTTGTGAACAAACCATTGTTAGCAATAACAGCATGCAGAACATTGGAATTAACCCAATTACATATCAATGCATATTATGTGAAACACAACAATAAATATCAGAACAGTCAGTATGTTAACAGCATGCCAGTAACAGTTACGGCATAATGCCAACAAAATGGGTAATTTAGCAAGATATGTTAATATGTAACCATTATAATACATAACAATAATAAAACACACCCCAAAATACAGTTAATGTAACAACATATGTTAATAGTAAACCATAAGCAATGACTAGCAATAAGAAATAAATGAAGATAAAGGGTGGGGAGAGAAAGAGAAAAACAGTCCATTAGTAACATCTCCTGTTATTTTTTCGCCAACAGTACTACAATCTACACTACAGGTCTGTATTTTGTTTATGTGTACAGTGACTACAAGAGTCTTATAGCTGATGTAGCACATACATACCTCTCAAGCTACTGCATGGACATTATGGGCCAAGAAGTAACAACTGCAGGTACACAACTACACAGAACATTTGCACATCAGGTGGACCTGTAGAACTACCAAGGCATTCTGTGGGCTGATTTGGTAATAATTTGCAATCTAAGTAATCATTTCCATGGTAATCATGTGGCAGATGGATTATGCACTATTAATTACATAACGTGAACTCTTGACACTTGAGAGACATGTATGTGTACTGTCAGACACAAAACAGCTGTCATACCTTGGTTGGTAGGCATGGGACTAGAACCCCTTAGCAGGGACTGCAGGGTACATCTGCATAAAATGTATTACTGACTGCAGCAACTTTTACCAGATACTCCAGGCATACAGCCATACCAGGATTACACATTTTATTTCTGACTGAACATTGCTGATGAACACATTCTTGCTAATGATTTTAACTGTCTATAACATCTAAACACACAATTATCTACTCAAAATATGGGCTCCTTAACCATTTACTTGCAGTCTCTGTGGAGAGAGAAATTGTGATCATTATGTGACTGCTACTGTAATATTTACTGCTACATACCACTGGATTTTAACCCTGGACTGTGTGTGGCAAAATGCACTGTATACAGAGCATTTAACAAACTGGGCTACTGAATCACTGCTGATTACTTACTGACTGATATTTGTCTAGAGCTCACCTAGAACCAAAATATGACCTGGTAGTACTATTACAGTGCTATACTAGACTGCAGTGACAGTAGAACGCACATGCATGAACTATAACCATAACGCAGATGGTAGGTAAGCTATATTTCAGTATCATATCTGTGAAGTCAACAAACAATATCAGCTCATAGAGTGGGCTACCTCACCCATATACCTTTATTACCTGATGTCTGTGGATGACAGAGCATTATGGGAACAATATTGGCCTAGAAATAGACTTGAACAGTACTTATATGAGATAACCAATACAATTTGCAGCCATTAGATTTGCATTCTACAGCTATTATAGTGTTATACCTGGCTGCAGCTCCTTAACTTACATCCTCAATGCATACAGCTCTACTGAATTTGGTTAGAACAACAGAATCCTGATATACGCCATTTTCCTTGGTGTTATTGGTATTATTTCATGTTTTTATTGCACTACAGTTGTCATTATTCATTTATTGCAATACAGTTCTAATTCCACATTTATTTCAATACAAACGTTACTGTATATACTTTAATGCAGCTATTAATATTGTTTCATGTTTCTGTTGCAGTATACTTGGCATTATTCATTTATTGCAATACAGCTCTAATTCCACATTTATTGTACTACAAACTTTACTGTATATACTTTAATACAATTATTAATATTGTCTCATGTTTCTGTTGTAGTACACTTGGCATTATTCATTTATTGCAATACAGCTCTAATTCCACATTTATTGCACTACAAACTTTAGTGTATATACTTTACTGCAGTCAATGCTTTACTCTTTCTTGTTTATTTCACTACAGTTAGCATAATACATCTGTACTCACCACACTCACAGCACAACCTGGCCAAGCACAGAGCATGTGACTTGACATTGCCAGCCCTCTCAGCTGCAGCTATTAGGAGAAAAGCACACCATTATGCATAACCATTTTGCATACATTCAGAGTACATATTGGTAAAAAAAGAGGAAAAAGTACTTACATAGTTGTGGGGCATTCCCTGCCCTTGCTTATTAGACCCATGTGTCCAAGAGTCCTCTTTTCTGTCTTTTCAGATCATCATGGTGATGACAACACTGCTCACCTGTGTGATGGACACCAGTGACACTGGTGAGATCTCTGGCCAGCTGGTTCCAGGCCTCCACATTACACTTCGTGTTCTGGAAACAGCCATGCAGCAGCCTGTCATCATGGTTTTGCATGAAGAGCCCATGACCCTGGACTCCAGAATGTCCCAGCTCTGTGCACGAAAACATGCACCTTCACCACCACCAGCCGCTGTGACAGAACTCCAATGGATTCTGCTGTATTCCCATCTATTGGTTTTAACATTGACTGTTTTCCCACCCTTACACACCACTGGGCAACATTCAAAAAAGCACAGCATTACTTAGCACCATGCAAACCAGTGCAACTGAGCTGAGATTCATGATAACTGGCAAAAAAGTAGCCTTAGTGGAGTTTAGCAGCATGCAAACCAGCCAAGCAGAGCCAAGCAGCACACAAACATTGGCAGCCGTTACCATGTTTATGCAGTGCTTAGCACGTCTGAGCACAGTTGAGCAGAGCACAGGGGTGCTATCTTTTAAAATTATCTGTATAAATATATATATATATATATATATATATATATATATATATATATATATATATATATATATATATATATATATATATATATATATATATATATAGATAGATATATCAAAATTAAATACATATTTTCACTTCCATGCATTCATACCCTGTACCTACTGCACATGAAGCCATAACCATACCCATTTAGCTATATGGATATTAAGAAATCTAGTATACCTTCACATATACCACTGAGCTACCAATAAGCAATGCTGAGCACCATGTTGTGCTATGCAAACATGCTTAGACATGCTTAAACACATCTTTAAATAAATAATTATTTACATCCGGTTTCTACTTTTAGATGTCTGGCAGGTGTCTGCTATTTTATATATGAGTGCAGCTTAGCATTGCTGCTCTCTGCACCACACAGTGCAAACATGCTTTTTTTTTTAAAAAAAACACGCCATCATTAATATGCATGGCGCACTGCCGAGGGGATGCTGTGACCATGAACATGGGTACCATTTAATCTGTGTGCATTGTTGGTACTCTTACAGGATATAAAACCCAGTAGGCAGGCATTCAGAAAGAAAAAAAACTAGCACACTGACTAAGGCTGATCTTTGTAGTAAGTTTTATCATGCACGGCTTATGCAATTCAGAGGTTTGTAAGCGCAATCATGGGAGTAAAAAAAATTGTGTGGTCATTAGTATATACTTTCATAAGCACCATATTTGTGGGTGAATGTGAAAATATTTTATTTTAGCATGTGTGAATATGGATGTTAGTGTCAACCATATCTGTTAATTGGAATATGTATACATAGGTAAATAAACTGCATATGTGCATGCGTAAGCATAGGCCTATGCATGTACACTACTCAGGCAAAAATGGGTAATGATTTGCGTATATACATGCATGTGCATGTATACATACACATATATATATATGTATCTAAATATATATATATATATATATATATATATATGTATCTAAATATATATTGAGATATGTATGTAACTATGCATGCCCAAGGGAGTCATAAATTATGTTTTACATTTGCCACTACTTTTTTTAGATGATTTAGGTGGCAATTATGATAATCACCAATGAGTTTGTTTGATACATTGCATTTCTAATAAATTAATTGATGATTATTCATTGTATACTTGTGTGCATATGCTTGTGTGTGTGTGTGTGTGTGTGTGTGTGTGTGTGTGTGTGTGTGTGTGTATATATATATATATATATATATATATATATATATATATATATATATATCTGTGTGCTTAGAACAAGTTACTGATTAAGTTTAGAGTTAGTTACAGTTACACAAATGTGGGTATGGATAATAGAGTGGAAGACATGGACAGTGCAGTATGGATAATAGAGTGGAAGACATGGACAGTGCAGTAATGTGGTGGTGCAGCTTTGCCCTGGCACCCAGCCTCCAGCACAGCCACCCTTGGGGCAGTGGAGGAGTAGTGTCAGCTCCCAGATGCACTAAAAGTATAATTCCACATTGTAGGATAACAGCAGAACTGTTGGTGCTGTTGGAAAAGTGAATTGAGAGAAAAATATGTATACAGTGTTTGAATGTTGTACTACCTGGCATAATATTATTGTATTCCATAATAAATCATCATGACTATGTTACCCTTTAATGTTTAACTACTCCTCAACATTATGTTAGACCTTTGCACAGACCTAAATGTGATGCAATCACACTGACCATACCTTGTGTATACTGTTGTGGACATTTGACAAGGTGATGGCAGTCCTATATTTGGGCTGAAACAACATATCCTTATTTTCATTTGATGCATTTAAGTATGGGGTGTAGCACTGTAGGGTTTATCATCAATACTTAACAATGAGAGCAATCACCAGAGGTGACATATTGAGTGGGAACATTGTTGTGTCACTGGCATGTGATTTGAAGTCTAGTAGTCTAGACAATGCATTTTGTGTGCATAGACTATTTCTCATCCATTGCTGGGGTGTGATTGTATGGTTTGGGTCATCCAGGAGTGTACTGGCAGGCCTTATGTAAATGTTATTTCTCATTCATGTCAAGCTAAGTCTTCCAGGATGACAGTACTGAATCTTGATATGTTTTTAAGTTTTGTAACTTTTCTGAAATACACAACACAGTGTTATGTGATGCTGTCATGTAGCAGATGTACAGAAGTGGTTAATAGGTTTGTGAATACCACTGATGGATTTAGTCAAGGATACTGGTTTGCTAACATGGGGTGATATCAAAAATGAAAGAAGTGTGCACATTTAGGTTCATAGATTCATGGGTTAACAGTAGGATATTAATCCACAGGAACATCAGTAGCCTAGCCACACTATCCCACATTGTAAGTACACATTGACATGAGTAATATATACCTAGTTCTGGACACTTTCAATGACAGCTTCAGGGGATAGACCTTGGCTGTATTTACAATTGCCCATCCTTACATCCAGGTTATGCTTAAAGAGGGTCAGGGAGCTACTTTACTTTATCATAGGATCATAGGAGGTTACTAGGCTAATGGCCCTGGGGCCCTTACAAGCCTAGACAAGAGTTTATCCCCAAAAGAGAAACCTCAGTCAGCACCTGTCATCCCTGTGTATGAGGGACAAAGGTGGAATCCCTGGGAACAAATTTGTGGTTTCCCATCCACTCATCAAGGTTGTGCTTGAAGAGGTTCAGCGAGGTACTCTGACATGTATGGGAAGTCTATTCCAGATTTATCCATAGGAAGTCTATTCTGTTAATGGGGATTCTCTGTGATATATAGCTATCTTGCCAGCAGGTCCTATATATGTTTTGATAAAAGATATGTTCTCTTGAACAGGAGTTTAGGATGTTACTAGTTCTGCAGATATATTAGGTAACAGTGGACTGTATCCTTTGAGGCTATGTATGCTAGACAGAGACTACCTCTCCAGAGCATATAGGAAAACAGATAAGAGACAAAAGTGCTTTAAGGCTGTCTGGGTACCTCAAGAAAGACTTACCTTTAATTATTGTAATGAAGAAAACAATGCAGTCTCTCAAGCTGGGTCATATGCTTCAACAAGTACATACCACAGTGAACATTATTCTCTATTACTCTCAACTGGGGATTAGGTAAGAGGATTTCTTAACATTAATGGATATAAAACAATCAAAGGATACCTAATCTTCAGTGAAAGTGCTCAGTTCCCTAATGACTGAGTCAGTTTTGACTAAAGACATAGTGCTAGTGCTGCATTTCTTAGCATGTAGTTTTAGGCTATGCTTCAGGTGCCACTTATTGCTGCATGCTAGTCCCTCCTGAAAAATCTGGAAGTCAGATGATGAATTGGAGAAGTAAACACCAAAGAAAAGTGGTCCTGGAATTGATCACTGGGGGATACCACATGTGAATACTCTTTTTGAAGAGACTGTGCCTCCCAACTAATAGACTTAGCTAAGACCATTTTTTCTCGGGCTACTATATTTGATTTTTTTGCATCTATTTTCCTAACTGTCAGTGTTGGGTGATCCTATATAATTCACATTTCGTCACTGTCATTAATCCTTGTGGTTCATGTTTCCAGTGCTTCCCATTTACCTGTATATTGTAGGTTCTTAGGTACTTACTAGGCTATAGCTGCATTCTTATATAGTTATAAGTGCTGTAAGACTACTGCTGGTATTTGATCACATCAGATCTTTCTAATTCACCCAGTCCATGTTGCATTTCTAAACTTGGTGGCTTTTGAGCTGTCTGCCCCTACTCTAAATTTGACTCTTCTCAGTCTCATCTCAACTGTTCAATCTAGTGGCGCTGAAAGGTTAAACTGGGAAGACCATCCTCTTAGACACTTAAATCTTGAGTTAGCTACCATTTCATATCATCCTACTCATTTAGTGCACACTACAATATTTGGATTATTAATCACTTTTTTCAACTTACTTTAAAATCTGTAACATCTAGCACTGAGCTACCAATCACCGGAGAGCCTAGTATCTGCTTCTTAGGAATCATCTTGGGATAGTACTTCTGTTTTGCTCTTGGTCATAGAAGAAGCAGAGGGACTTATTTCCTAGCCTTCCTAGAGATCACCAGTCACTGGAAAGCCTGAATATTTCTGCATAGGAGCCATCTTTGGATTAATATAACTGCTTTGAAGGAGAGAATGGTATTGACTTTTGCTGGTCTCTGATTGGGCAATGGGTATTAGTTACTCAGTGGTCTGGTAGCAGTTTTGGGAGAACATCTTTAGGGACATTGTGCAGCTTAGCTTATGTTGCAGGTAGCTGATGTAGGTTCTGTCCAGGATATCTACCAAGAGATGACTATAGCAAATGTACTGAATCCATCAACAATTGGATTAATACTACTTTTCAAGAAGCGGCTTGAGATTAGTACTACTCTTTCACTCGTGGTGAGAGAAAGACCAAAGGATCATTGATGCCTAGCTGTGTGCAGCTGTGCTGAGACCAACCATATCTCCACTACCAGGCAGCTTACACTTCGAGTAATTGACTCCAGACCTTATAAGCATTATTCTCTTTTCAGCCCACATTAGTAAGCAGTTAAGACCATGGCTTTGCACTCTCCAACTAACTCTGCAGCCAGCTTTGTTGGAATGGGCATCCGGAGACAATGTATCAACTGTTTTTGTATTTACTGATAACCTCCTACTATTTAGACAAACAGAAACAGTCAGTGAAAGATGCAATTACATTGTTATTTGAGGCAAACCTTTCACATGAAGACATGACAAAGAATATACAGATTGTTAATGCCACATAACACCACACTAAACCAATCACACACAGCTCAGACAAAACACATAGTCCTATATATACTGAGAATCTTAATAGTAGCCCACACAAACCACAAAGGCTTCCTAAAGTCACCTGAGAAACAAGTATCATCAGGAACCTTACAAACACACAACACAGGTAGCACCCACCATGAGACATGCGTTTACGAGATACACTAACTCAGTTCAAAAGCCAGTGAGGCAAACCTCCACACAATCAATATCTTATCTATAGGTGAACTGATAGTCAGACTCACCAAAGCATCACTCACACGCCTTAACAAAGAGAGGGTCACGGTCAGTTACTAAGGCGCTAAGATTCGCCAAATTGCAGATGCACTGCAAGTACATACGTAAAACCAGCATAGTGCATGTGGGTGTGTACTATGCCAATGTAGTGCACATGGGTGTAAATAAGTTGATATTAACCTCCTTGGACTATATGAAGAGAGACATGATGGAATTATCAGAATATGTGTCTGAGGTAGGCAGTATTCTACCACCACCAAGAATGATGTCACAATATAAACAAACAACTGACTACAACTGGATTAGTTTCTGGTGGCATTCTAAAGGTATATAATGTATTTCTGTCTGGGAAGAAATGGTAGACAATGCAACATGCCTTGCCAGGGTGTTCTGCACCTATTTCCTCAAGGTTTTACATATTGGCTAAATCATTGTCCACCCACATAGAGCCATTTTTTAGGCAATGAACTATAGGAATCAGTGCCAAAATCTGAAAGGTGGAGAATGGCAATTCAGGCTTGAATTCAAATAATTGTTGTGGCAACTTAGACTGGATGTAATGAATCCACCTGGATTAAATGACATAGTTTCAATACTTCCTTGTTTGAAATTGAGGGCAGCCAAGCTTTAAATATGCTTTTTGTACATATTTATATTATATATATTTGTAACATTTCTATTATATTTTTTCATTTTGCAGTACTATTTTTGTGATATTTATTATTTTTTGATAAAATGAGTCATTATATTTATTATATTCTATATATGAAATAGAGGTTACAAAGGGATTTTAATGCATATTTAATATTGTTTATTTATTTATTTATTTATTTGATATTTGTTAACCGGATATGCCTGACTGAGCTAGAGCCCTTCTTCTGTGGAGACCTGAGGTGAAAAGCTCCAAAGTAAGATTACATATAACAAATTGCAAGCCAAGAATGAAACATTATAAGATTGGAATAACAGATATTAGTAAAAACTTAGGTACAGATGTACATATGGCCAACAAAAACGTTGTTACCACTAAAGACAAATACCTACAATACATACATTCTTAGTTCAAAATGCAGAGAAGAGTAAAAAGAAGGTTGCATAGGAAGTGGAGTTTGAGAGAGATGGGCGATCAGTAGTAGGAGATAGGCAAAATAGTATAGTATAGCCTAGTAGGAAAAGGTGCAAGAGTAGTAGATAGGGAGTGAAAGAGGAAGAATCTCCAAGCAAAGAATACTAGTAAGCATTTAGGTGGAGGGGAGAATGGAAAAAGAGGGGATGGTGGAATATTAGTAGAATGAATAGAAAGGGTCAAAGAGAGAGAGTGGAAGATTAGTAGACAGTAAGGGTCAAATGGATAGTTGGTATTTTGGCATGAGGAGATTCTAGAAATAAGTAATGTTCCTTTCAAGGCCTTCTCGAAACTATGAGTGTTAGTGATGGATGTGATATTAAGACAGAGTTTGTTCCAAGCAATGCAGGAGTGTAGCTGTATAGCTGATGGACGATTTTTTTAATAGATATACAAGAGGAGCTGGTCAGAGCTCCTGAGGGAGCATGTGGGAGATGTGGTGGTGTATAATGAGATAAGGGATGACATGGCAGAGCAGGAGATATGTTTATTAAGGATAGAGTGGATGATGAGAAGTTGAGAAGATAGCAGATTGTGGGGGGAGTTTGAGCCAGGAAAGAAATTTGAGGGAGAAGCAATGGAGAATTGTAAGGTCATTCTGTAACAAATCTAGCAGCTTTGTTGTAAGTGAGTTCAAGCTTAGACTTTAGAGTGGATTGTTGGTTAATTAGGATAGGTGAAGCATATATTAAAATGGATTTTAGGTAGACATGTGCAAGGGAAAGTATAGAGTCCAGGGTGAAGAATTTCTCAATACAATAGAGCAGACCCAGTTTTTGCTGGGTCTTTTTATACAGTTGTGAATGTAAAGATCAAACTTGAGTTGGTCATTAGTAATTGCTCCTAGTAGCTTGGTATGAGGCTCTACATTAATAACAGTGTTGTCAACTGAAGTTATGGTAAATGAAGATTTATGCTGTGAAAGATTTTTGGGAGAAACAAGAAAAGCTTTGTTTTTTGGGGGTTGAGAATATTTGGTTGTTGGTTAGCCAGGTTTCAACAGACGTGAAAGAGTTTTCTGTTAAGGTGTGGAGTTGAGGGACAGTGTTAGAGACAGAGATGATAGTAGAGTTGTCAGCATATTGGATGAGAAATGAGTTAGAGCAGGAAGGGTGTAAGTCATTAGTGAATATATTAAATAGCACTGGACCAAGAATGGAGTCCTTGGGTACACCTGTAAAAACAGGGAGGGAAGAGGAGGCAGAGTGCCATCTGTTGGACTGCTGTCTGTTAGTGAGGTAACTTGCAAACCATTTTAGTGAAGGATCATAAACACTAAAATCAGACAGTTTGGTAAGAAGTTTTTAGTATGAGATGGTATCAAAGGCTTTGGAGAAGTCAAGAAATATACAGAAAACAAGTTTATTGCTGTCTCTGGCTTGTGAGATAGTTTGTGTTAAGGAGATTAGTGCAGTAGTTGTGCTGTGGTTTGGGTGGAAGCCATGTTAGGTATGAGTGAGGAGATTCTCCTGAAGAAGATAATCAAGAAGTTGCTTATGAATATATTTTTAAAGTAGTTTAGAGAGGGGGATAAAATACCTATAGTTCTGTAGTTATAAAGTTCAGTAGAGTGCCCTCCCTTGTGAATAGGTATAATATAGAATTTTTTTCCAGATGGAAGGGAATGTAGATTCTTGGACAGATTGATTGATCAGGACTGATACAGGGAAGGCTATTGAGTTGGCAAATAGTTTTAGGAATAAGGGAGGTAGGCAGTCAGCAGTTGGAGAGCATGGCATTAGTTTGTTGAATAAAGATCGTATGTACATAGTGGGAAGAGGTTTTAGAGAGAAGGTGTATTTGTGATCAGTATGGCAGGGTTAGGGGTGTGACTTCAATGAGTTAGTTGGCTAACTGAGTCAGTTAAGTTAATAGATAAGAATGATGGCTGTTTCTTTAAGAGAGTTGTTGGGGCAAGACTTTGGTGTTGTGGGGTTACCAAGATGTAAAATCTTATTTATGGTGTTCCAGAACATTTTGGGGTTGTTGCGGGGATTGGCTTGGGGCTTTAGACATGTTTTTCATGTCTAAATATACATTTTTGTGAAGTTGCAGAGTTTGTTATAGTTTTGAACATATATTTGGGAGTTGGATCTTAGCCAATTTTCCAGGCATTGTCTCTTTTCTTCATTAAAGATCGAGTTGCTATAGACAGCTATGGAGCAAAGAGAGCTTTAATTTGAGTTTTTCTGGGGGAAGTAGGAAGTTGAGAGTGTCAAGAAAAATGTTACATTTTTTCTACAGTGTCATCAAGAGGAAGATGGAAAAGGAAGGACCAGTCAATAGAGGCAAGTATGTTGCTGAACATATCAGGGTCAAAGTTAGAGAGGCTGTGGCATTCTTTGAATTTATCAGATTTGACAGACTGTTCTTTGAATCTTTGGATGCAAGTGGGAAGGTAGTCACTTAAGGAGAGATGTAGAGTTTTTGGGTTATGGTATAAGTTAGGGTTGGAAAGTAGGATCCAGTCCAGGATAGTCCCAGGGTTGTTTGGTTTGCTGAAGTGTGTGGGGGTTGTTATTAGTTGTGAAAGGTAATGGAGCTTTATGCTGGAGGTAAGTGAGGCTGTACTTAGTGTTAGCCAATCAATATTGACATCACCCAGCATTATTGTTTCATAAGTGATGTGGTGTGTTATCCAGGAGAGAATCTGTTCCAGAATGGGGATGTTTTTGCCTGTGGAATGTAAATGGCAGCTGTAGTGAGTTGTTTGTTTGTTAAGTTTGCTGTTTGCAATTAGGAGTTCTGCTGGATGAAAATCAGGGAGTGGAATGGGCATTGGGATCAAGATAAGTTGATTGGTGTAGAATAGATAATGGCTACACCACCTCCTTTTTTGTGTAACCTGTCTAAGCAGAACATATTGTATCCAAGGAGAAGGATTTCACCATGGGCAATATGGGGTTTGAGCCATATTTCAGAGAGGGTTATTAGGTCAGTAGAGAAATGGGCTATCATAGAGTGGAGTTTTGTTGAGAATGCTATGGATGTTCAAGGAAATATTTTTAAGTGTTTGGAGAAGGGATGGTGGAGACAGGGATAAGGAGAAAATGTTGTGTGTGTTGGGAGGAGGGGTAGGGAAGAGGGAGTGATGAGAGGAAGATGTGTGGGGCCAAGGGTTAGGATGGATATCTCCAGATAGTAGTAGAGTTTTAGTAATGTGAGTGAGAGTAAGATTTGGTAAGTTATATGTTTGGTATTTAGGTGTACGTTTGAGAGGGCATGTGGGGCGTTGACTACTAGTCTGGATTTGAGTAAGAGTGAGTTGGTGGGGGTCAAATAGATAGAGTGTTAGAAAAGTGTGGGTTATTTTGGAGTCAGTGAGAGGGTGTACAGGAGTGGGGGAAAGGTGCATGGTAGGTAAATTAGTTTTTTAGGAGGAGAGGTGAGAGAGTAGTAGGAGAACAGGCGTGAAGATTAGGGTGTAAAGCATGGTAGAGGTGTATGTGTAAGTCAGTGACAAAGGACAGCAGGAGAGAAGAGTGTACATGAAGAGGTTAAAGTATATGGAAGTCGAGGTGAGAAGAGGTAGGGTTTTAGCTGTGAGTGGAGAGGTATGGGGGAGATTTGGAAGACTGTGTAATGAGTAAGAAGAGTTGATAAGGGAGAAAAGTTTTGTGAATGGCGCAATGTCAGCAGGAATGAAGAGTTGAGTTAAGGTTTGACAGCTGAGAAGAGAGGGGTTGTGGTAAGTAGAGCTTAGAGCTTAAGTCTAAATAGTACAGTGTGGTAGGTTGTGATGAAAGAAAGGTGAGGTGAAAGGGGTGTAAGTAGTGAATAGGATGGAGTGTGATAGGATGGACTGAGAGAAAACTAGAGGGAAGGAGGTGTGGTAAGTAGTGGTGTGTAAATGTGTGACTGGAATGAAATAAGGGGAAGAACTGGGTCAGAAGGGATAGAGCAAAAAGGATTATAGTATAAATGTAGAGTAGGTAAGGGTGTGTGGGAACTGGTGGTAGGGTATTGGAGTGGAGTGAGCCCAAGCTCAGTGAGGGCAAATGGAGCCATAAGAACTCATGTTTTGGCTGCTAGAGGAGGCCACCAGAACTCATGTTTTGGCTGCTAGAGGAGGCCACCAGAACAATCAGTGAACCTGTGAGTTTTTAATTTTTGCAGCAGTTTGCTTTCAGTCACAGAAGAAAAAACTATATTGTGGGACTGTGGTAGTGCGAGCTGGGGATACAGTAGGCAGTACAATCTGGTAGGCAGACAAAAGTTCTGGAGATAAGAAGGAAAAAAAAGGAAGTAGAAAATGGTTTTGAAGGTAGGAGCTAGATACCTGATTACAGAAAGAAAAAATAAAACTCTCAGAGGATGGGGGAGACTGGGACTAGAATGAGTATCTATGGCAAGAACTAGAAACAAGCACTGAGATGGCAGGATATAGCACTTCCTATTCAACCTCTAGTTTGATAGTATACTAGTAATAACTTTGGAAAATATGTAACAGAACAGGGAAGAAACTGGGCAAGAGAGAAAGGGGGGACTGGGTGGACCGAGTGATGTGCATTATTAGACTATGGGGAAAAACAGTAAAGGATCAGGAGAAAACACAGCTATAGCTTAAACATACCTATATTTTTAACTGGATCTTGGGAAGGCAAAGAGTCTACAAAGTCACAGTTGCTGGGGGTCTTGGGTATTGAACAGGGTGCTTCCTGATTTATGCAAAAAATGAAAGCAGACTTAGTACCTAAAAAATAAAAAGGAGAATAACAGGAGGATAAGTATTGTTAGAGATTACAGCTGTTGAAACAATGTATGCTGCAATGGAAGGGCAACGTTAGTACAGGTACTGTTTGGACTGAGGAAGAGAGACAGACGTTGAGAAGGGGACAGGTGTTGAAAGGGAGAAAATGTTGTGAGACTTTGGGTAGGGACAGTGTGGTGAGAAGAAAGGTAAGGGGAAGAATAATGCAGCATACTGAGGAAGGTACATCCACCAAAGAGACACAGAGAAAAACTGGAACAGTATAGTTAGTAGAAGTAGGATGAGTGCAACAGCCTGATACAGTATGTGCAAAAAATGAAAACAGAGAGCAGTAGTTTGAGTATACAATGCAGTAAATGCAATAGTTCAAATAATCAGTGCATAAAAACAGTAGTTGAAGAAAACAGTGTAAAAATGCAGCCAGGCTACAGGAGAAGAACAATTAGGCCAGTCACTTCCTCACATAAACATATACTCTGTAGTTATGCATTCCGTTTAACACATGTTGAATTTATAATCAGGATCAACTGAGTACTTTAGATGGGAATCAGCCTATTCTAACTAGTGACCACAAGAATAATAGTTAAAGACAGCATCTTATTCAACATGTACAGAACGGGCTGCATGTAAAGAAGCAGAATAGCTGCATTACACACTGAAGCTGCAACTACAATGATGTTCAGATAGTATAAACATTTATGTTCCAAGAAATTCAAATCATATGTTGTAAGAACATGGCTAACTAAGCAAAAAAATGCAGGATAGCTATACACCAGAAAAGATAACTAAGCCATATTTATAGCTAAAACATTTGACTTAGACTGTACACCTATATGAGATTCATGATTAAAGTTTGTTATATGTTTCTGTATTGTATTTCAATGTAAAATGAATTATTGTACTGTCTTTAAATTTAAGGTATTTAAGGAAGTAATGTGACAAGGATTGGTATTCTGAGGATGTTCTGAGTTATGGAATGAAAGTGCTAAATCATTTAATTAAAATAGTGAGTAATAGTGGAAAACAATCATTTGAGAAGTCAATGTGGGATACACACTTGCACCGTTCTTTTTGAAGACACACAAACACACACACTCCAAATTGACTGCAGTGAGGATATAACCCCTACTTGTCTATGTTTACATACTACAGATCACAGTGCTTAATGCACATGCCACAGCACAAGTCTAAAGATTTAGCAATGGGAAGTAATTTGAATTTTCTACCAGAGTTCATAGGTTCATAGATTAGTACTAGGCATCCTCAAGCATATTTATCTAGAAATTTCAGAACTTCATCAATGCAATTCCCTGGTCAAGTTAGTCCATTTGTAATTTCCTGCTCATCAAATTGTACCATAAATCAGTCACATTCACCTTAACATTGAAACTGGAAGTTACCAATTCTTCAGTATTCAGAGATCATAAAAAGGATGATCTACTAAAACTGAGTGATGAACTGGCTTAATTCAGGAGCTCATTCCATTTTAGTGACCGCACTACTTATGTAGAATCATTCACTGCCAAATTCTATGCACATGTAAATAGCTGCACAGAAGAATACAGTGACAGATTTAAAAATAATTAGTGAAACCCTAATGTAAACTGTATGTATAATAAAAGAAAAAAATCTTTGCAGACAAAAATACGTTTAATCACAAGATGCCAATACAGATCTTGTTAATGATTTGATGGGATTTGAAGGGACTCTGGGCTCTGATCAAATCAACCAAAGCCAGGTATGAGGTACAAATAGCCACCCAGGTGAAAGATAATTGCAAAGCCTTTTTTGACTGTGTTAGAAATCTCAATAGAATGCTCAGCACTGCACAGATGTAAAAGTAGAGGAAATCACATGCTTGATAACATAGGACATAACTTTAATAGCAGACAAATTTAATTCAAAGTCAAGGCCCACTCCGTCTGTATATTACCAGATCATATACTTGCATTTACAATCCCATCAAATCTCAAAGAATAGATACTCAATGTGCTATCCAAGGCCAACAGCACAACTTCTATGGGGCCAGATAACACACAGAACTGCCAACTGGTCAGTCTGAAACATGACTTGTCAGATTCCCCGTAGATGGTATCCAGTATCAGCTCCAAACAGGCTTCATGCCAGAGAAATGGAGGAAAGTAACAGTCACCCCTAGAATAAAGGTGGGGCATCAATGGACTTGGGTAATTATAATCCCATAATCTTGACTAGTTCCATCTGTAAAGCTATGGAAAGGTTCATCATGAATTTAATAAACAAGGACATAGGTATCTTACAAACTGTCAACCCAAGCCAAATTAATCAACAAGAGATCTACCTACTTAGCCCAGCTGACTTTTTTGAGAAGGTGACTGAAGAAATGGGTGAGGACAAATCAGTACACACTACATATCAAGACCTCACGAAGGCAATTAACTCCATCACTCACTTGGATTTCATAGATAAACATTCCCAGTTAAATGTAAATGTCTATCTGACTCATTGGAAAGCAAACTGGAGCACAAAACAAACCTATGAAATTACAGTCAGTGGATCTAACTCCTCCAAAAGATCTGTCACTAGCAATTTATCCCAGGCTTTAGTCCTTGTACCACTCCTCTTTGGCATTTACTTCTTGGAGGTCAAAGCAAATGTTAAGTGTTTAATTCTGGCAAGGACAACATAGTCCTCCAACAGGGCCTTTCCTATACAGATAGCTTGTGTCAAATCCATGGACTAAAACTAAATGGCAAGAAATGCATAATCATATCCTTTGGGAAGCATGACTTTTGTGCAACTTATCAGACTCTGAAAGTTGATCCTGTAGTCAGGGATCTGGGAACCTATGTTGACAATGAACTGTCCTTTGATCCCTACATCTACACTATTGTAAGAAAGTAACTTTGGAAAAATAAGTTAAAACTATACTGCTTATATTTAAAGGTATGGTGTCCAGTTCCTGGTATGTAATCATTTCACTGTACTCAGCTATCATCAGGCACCATTGAATATAATGTTCAGTTCAGTATATACTCATCCAAAGTCTTGTCACATTTGGACTGAGCACAATGCTTTCTCACTAAAGAAATCAAGGATCCAAATCACACAAATTATGTAGACTATCTAAAAGCCTTTTCTCTCTTCCTAGTACCATACAGGCTACACAGAGGCAACCGCTGCCTTGTGTATAGAGCCTCAAAAGGCTCTGCCCTCTCTCACCTTTACACATTTGCTTGTACAGTGGCAGCACAATCAACAGCTTAAGGCATCTCAATACGTTTTGTAAAATAACAAGAACATGTTGGAGGGATAGACATATATCAAAGAAAATATCTATTCTATGGTACCGTTCTCCACTCCACATAAAACAAAGTATTTCTCTTGATCTATTCAGTCATACAATTGGATGAATGGATGGGAAATTGCAAGTTCAAAACAGGTTTAGCACAACGTCCCTCATGGAAGGGCATACAAAAATGTCCCAACATATTCTTGTTCTGACCACCTCTGGTTGGGTTACTCATATGGAAAATATAAAGGCTAAGATCTGCCATGGGAATCTAAGACTAGGCTTCTTAGATCCTCACAAATCAATAACCTAGTAAGTACCTATGAACCTATGTTTGGTACAAGTCAATCACATGAAAGATTTAAATAAGAATAGCAATAGCTCTGGGGCAGATAATCTACCGCAGTAAAGGAAAACTGGTAAGGAGAAAACTCAGAATTGCTCCTGTCAGAGAAATGCAGAAAAGAAACTACTAAAAGAGACCATTTCCCTGCATATTAAGATGGGGTAGAAGACTGAATTAAAGGTACTTACTGCATGTTTGTTAAACTGTGTGACTTTATTTTTTTTTGGAAGAACCCATATACATACATAAGAAATATATTCACATTAGGATTAAATAGTGCCTTGGTATGTGATGTTGAATACACTTGCAGTATAAGTTTAAGGAATGAGTTCTCTGACAAAAATAAGGAAACTGTTCCCAACCACACTATTAAAAATGACAGGAAAAAATGCAGTCTCAAAATTATACAGTCATTCTTCAATCAATATGTGAATATGTGTCTTATTTCATTAAGCTACTCCATTTTAACAAAGTCACACAATAAGAAAATATTATACAAAGTCATAGAATTTCACATTATTTTATTAAAATAGAGAAAAATTTGTAGAAATGTGCCAAATTTAACACCATTCTCTAAATGCATATGCACCTAGTATATGTCCAAGTATATCAGCTATCTGACTTCCAATATGTAACAGACCTTTAGCAAATCTTCTGAGAATGCACTGTAACCTAGTAAATAAGTAAATAACATTCTAATGGGAAGACATCAACAAATACTAGTCATCCAAACACCCAACTGACAAATACCAGTCAGTTTTCTGGTTTGAATTTTGGCACATGCAAGTAGAAATAAAGAGAGAAATTCAACTTCAAGGAGTGGATAAATTATGTATACATGCTAAGAAGCATGGGAAAAAAGCACCCTATTAAAAAAGATGCTCCTGACTATAAAGAAGCATTGGGAACAATCTGCATAGTTATTTGTAACTAGTAAAAACACGCTGAATCAAAATATCAGCAATAAGATTTCAGGAGTTTGTATCTCTCTCAGGCAACTTATACATATAAATAGATAATGCTTTCTCTAACAAATGATTCATATGGGATACCTGGCAAAATGACTATTGTAATTCTGCAGACTCTTTATATGAACTTTCACTATGTATCCTAAATCTACTTAGAATAGATCCTCCATCTCAAAAGGATCTACTTCTCATCGATTCTATTCTACTATGCCTATGTCTCTAAAACTGATGTCTTTAATTTGTTCATGGTGATGTGGTTTCATGATCATGAAACCTGTATTAGACTGTGCAAGTAATGTATAAACAACATTGTCAAATATGTTGTATCACGTAATGTGTCTTAAATGTGGAGCTTTTCTCCCCGGGCCTCCACTGAAAAAGGACTTATGACCAGTAGGACTTTTCTGGTAACCGAATGTAAAGTAAGTAAATAAATAAATAAAAGTAAAGTCAGTAAAGAGTAATACTAAATAATGCAAGTAATTTAATGGAATTGTTCAATTTTCTGTCGAGAGTAATATGAATCTTTTTCCATATAATGAAAACAAAGTTTATCTTAAAAAAGTAAAAAAAAAAAAAACATGCAGTTAACAGAATTTGCATAACTTTTAATCAAATTAGAATTACTTTGCTAAAGGGCTAACTTCCCACTTTGTACCTTCCTTCACAGACTGATATACCAAACTGCAAAATAAAGACAAAACTGAAGAAAAGATATTGAGCTGACATAATTCTTCAGGGAATTTTCCTCCATCCATATATATAAGTCCTCAAAAAAATCATTTTGTGCTGCAAAAGTACTGCACTTCAAATCAATATAAATATTAAATATAAAAATATTTGCATCTAGATCTTTTGAATGTCTCACCTCACCAAGGTCAAAAGTATAAGTAGCTGTAGACAGAAACAAACCACTTAAGAGCTGAATGGTTAACTGAAAAAGTTTCCCTTAGGTTCATTTAGGCTCGACAAGCTTTGCTCTTCCTGAATGGCGATATGATTATTTATGGTTACATTTGTTAAATGGCAGCATTTGTATTCTACATAAAAGAATAAAAAACAGTCCCCAGACTATATTATATCATATCTTAATGTGTATGTTTCATTCATTGCTAATGTGTGGAACTTTCTGACTAATCTGTAAAAGAACCCTAATAGTTAACCATAGAAAATGAAGGTCTGAAGAATGTATGTGACCTTTCTTTTTACTTCTGCTTCATAAGTCATTGTGTACATTTCATACATGGTGAATATTCTCTTAGTCTATCTGACTCCTGTAACAAAAGACTGAAGCATTAGTCATCAGCATCCTCTACAGGCATTCTGTGTAAATAAGAGCATTGTGCCAGAATACAGTGCAAAAAAAAAAAAACATAAATAACATTATGATCTGGTGTTCCAAAAGACAGACACTCTTTTTATCCCTATTTCACAACCATGCAGTGCCTTTGATCTCAGAAGAAGTTATTTTTTCCTTGCCTTCAAATCAGCTTTTATTGATTTGCTCTCATGCTAAGCAATTCAAGTCTCGCTTTTATGAGCCCTTTATGCAAAGTGATCTCAGAGTACCTCTGAGGTTGTACTGTCAGTTCATCCTGTTAACATTGACAACCAGAGATAAGACTTTTATTGAACTTCCCAAACTTCAAATAAAACTGAACATGCCTTTAAGCAAGCATCAAATATAATTTTCTAGAGGTATTTATTCTACTTTGGGACTCAGATGCATAGGGTTATCTCAGCTATATTTTATTGTGCTGTAATTAGGGGGAAACTGCCTAACTTCATATCAAATACTTTATGTGTTACAGGACAATGTGGAAGTTTATATCTAAATTAAAATACACAGTCATGCAGTTTTGCAGTACATTCTGACAAATCTTACTGTTCCTAGCACTAGTTTTACAGCTAATTAAATATTTAACATAACAAACTTTACAATTTAGGTATGGATGAAATTAACAGCAGTAACACAAGGTGATAAAAGAATGCATCAGACATGATGCTGCATTAAAGTCTGAAAAGTAGAATAGTTGAATATTTTAAAGAGTTTAACGGCCTACAAAAATATATATATATATATATATATATATATATATATATATATATATATATATATATATAGCAAGAGCAGTTAGCCTAGTACTAACCAATGAACTATATATATATATATATATATACACACACACACATATATATATATATATATATATATAGATATATATATATATACATAGCCTGTAACTAATGGCATGAAAAGTGTTCACTAAGACTGGTACACACACCTAATTTACAAATTGCAAAGTAAATAAGAACAGACAATAGAAACAATAGGATTAAATGATTTTCATATTGCTCCTTGCAAAACCAATAGCAAAGAATGCTATTTTAGCTAACACAAAACAGCCTAACAAATAGGAGAATTAAATACTTCCTCATTCCGTTTCTGATGAAAGTATGATAACTTGTACATATTTTGCATGATATTACTTTTTTATTTGAATGCTGGAATATATGGTGTTAATAAACCCCATGATGATTACTACCCTAAATCAAAACATATTTCTGAAACTATTTTAGAGTCAGTTCAATTGCATTTGTATGCACTGTAGAATTACAACACATGGAAAAAAAAGGATGGAAAATGACTATGCATAATTCTTAGAGAGCAACACAGTAGGGAAACATAATTAACATATTACAGCAGACAGTACATATGTAAACAAGCAATTCAGCACACATGCCACAGTACTCACATAACTCAAAGGTAAAGGCAGAGGGCCAGCAGTCATCTGGAGTGTTGCATAAATGCAGTTACAAATTACACTAACCAGAGTGAAACCCCAGTGTCTGTGTAGTAGCATAGCTACTGATGTTGCATGAGGTGAGGATCAATGTAACAGTCATTTGATTTGGCCAAAGAAGACTTTACTATCAGAACACTTTGCTATCACCTCCAACATCCACCAGTGCATCTTCTAGGAGATCAAGTATAATGAGGCCCAAAAGGCTTCTCCAAAGTGCACTGTGCCTGGTGCATCTCCTGTTGCTTGCACAAAGGAGGTATCCTGTAAGACATCCAAACCATCTCACCCTTCTTTCAACATAAAGGATTATTGGCTACATTATGAGGTTCACCTTGATTTCCAAATTCCTCATTCTGTCATGGCGAATCTGCTTGGGCACCCTGGAAAAGGATTGCTGCTTGTACCCATGAGCATTTCATTCATTGCCCGGACTTCATGATGTTAAACAAGGATAGGGATGTAAAGTGATAGATGAATTGAAATCTTTTTCTTGTGACTGATTTCTTCACCAACAGAGTATATTACAGCTCCTGTCTTACTCCAGACAATGCTCCCCTTATCTGTTGGCAAGCTTTCAGATCACCACTACCCTAACTCATGAAGAGGACTACAAGATATTTATTTTTACCCAAATGAAGTAACTACAACCCAACACCTGCAGGAAGAAATCTACTCTTTTCTGGAATAAGACCATGACTTCATATTTAGTGATGCAGATTTTCATCTCGGCTGCTTCCAGCTCAGCAGTGAATCCCACCCTTGGGTTGGGAGGGTGGCCTAATGGTTAAGGTGTTTGCCTTACAAACACAAGGTGCAGGGTTTGAATCTCACAAGGGATAATTGGCTAGGCTTAAAATGGCTCACAAGGGCAGTTAGCTTAGTACTAATCTATGAATCTATGAATCAGTCCAGTGAACTCTGAACACAGTAGCCACTTAAGGCAAAGATGGCAACAGCATCTGTATACAACAAAGGTGCAACACTCATTAATCCAGACCAAATAACTTCCTGACTTTGGCCGATCCTTAATATCCTGTCCAAGAAATCCACACATAGAAGGGGGCAACACACATTTCATGGCATCCTGAACTTATTCAGTGCAGTCAAAAAACTTTTGCCTGAAAGGTAAATCACAGTCCAACAAAAAGTGTAAAAACCTGTAAAAGAGATGGAGTGCTAACCAGTGGCAATGATAAAATTAGCTTTATTAAAATATGCCAATATGGTTTGTTTTCATTTATATAAATGTATGATTGCCTATGTTATAAATGATAATTTAATAAAGATGTTTCTTGTTAAAAATAGCTTTAGTAAATAAAATACAACAACATTATTAATTTCATTATGTATGACACACCATCATATCTATGACATATTGTTTCATGACAGACTTCCCAACATTTACATAAGAGATATTTTGCTTTACGAACAGATTTCAAGGTTACATGCTGATTGGGATTCATTAACACCTACATTAAGTGTACACTGTTCTGGGTGAACAGACAACATAAGCATAACTCACCCCTTTTTACTCCTAATCATACCTGTCAACCTCTAAGTCCATGAAATCTGGACAAAGTCTGACATAATGGGGGATAAAGGCCCCAAAATAGGGACAGATTTTAAATATTGCTCCTATAAACTTAGAAAGTTGGCAGAATAACAAAGTTTGTGTTAACATGCATTTCTGAAGCTCAAATACACATCATTATTTTGTGACTTCAGTCCTCAGATCATTCCAGAGTTTTGACAGAAAATCATAAATTTTATGAGTAACAGCCCAAAGATATGATTGTTTCTGTGCAGATTCCTTTCCATGGCTGTATTCCAATAGGTTTTGGAATTTGCAGGGAAAACCAGTGCTTAGTCTACATGGTTGCTTTTTAGCTTGTTGAATAACTACTCCATCTTAGATTGGTTGATTAGCATACAATTCAGCTGATTATGATGTAATTATCATGCCATGGTGTTGACCTTATTTGCCTGACTTTACATACCACGTAGAGCAACTTACTGAATCTAAAACAGTGTGCTGCAGTGTGTGCACCTCACCACACACATGGTGTAAACGGACCATGTAGGGTTTTATTGAATCTGGCTATTGGATTATAACATTCTGGAGAACAATTCTCAACATGTTTACATCCAGTGACAGATTGTGTGAAAGAAACTGTTATTAAAATATACGTGTGGTACTTAACAATTAAAACTAGGGAAAGTAACTACTTTAACTGCATGTGTGCTGTAAGTTAAACTACAATTCCTGTAACATGACTACGGGTCCATTGATAGTTTATTCATATATGTGAAAAAGGGAGTATTTGGCACAATCTCTTCAAAGTCATCACTGATAGTAAAGATAGCCCAATTATTCATAATGATATCACACACTTTACTTATATCTCCAGAATAGATAATGTAAATGCTAACAGCCCTTGCTGTTGTCCTTCCAGCAGTATAAGTCAGACTGAACCATTTATGAACAAAAGCTTTAGCACTCAACTTTAAATAATTCAACAACCTATTGACATAATTCTCTGAATAATCTCAGTCTATAAAGTCTATAAAGTCATTATTCGTGTGTTCAAAAGACCCAGAGTAATCACCATCATTACTATAAAGCCATGAGGCACTAATAAACTGAACTTGTAAAACATTGCTATATGATATATTTTATATATATATATATATATATATATATATATATATATATATATATATATATATATATATATATATTTTTTTTTTTTTGTGTGGGGGGGTGCATTCTGTCTATTGATAAATATGAATTCTTCTTACAATCTTTTTATATATGGTGCTGTTCCCCATCTCATCATCATCTTTATATAAAGTAACATAACAAAAAAATCTATGGATGTAATAGAACATTGCATCAAAAATAGTGGTGGTATGTAAGTACGTAAAAAATCCAAAAGTAATAAAAGCCAAGAACCACATAGAAGCTGACTAAAATTTATACAAACAACTTGAAGAAAATAAGTTCTTTTGCAAAAAGTGCTTCATCAGTTTATGATGCATTGTAAAACCACATAATACTCAATATTTAATGTTTAAAGTCACGTGATCATTTAAAAAGGCTTCCGTAAAGCAACAGTAATTTTCTTAAACAATGCATTTTAGGAATGAATGCAAATCATTCAAACCAGGAAAACTATCAGAGTTCAATTCAGTTATCCAACTATACTCAGATTCTTCACTGAGATTTTTAATATTGCCTCCTCTTATATCTAAGTTAATAACTTGTAACACTTGAAATTGAACAATAAAAAAATATATGTTGTGTGTCCATTTCCATAACATATCCGGCCAAAAAAATTCTTAAGTTAATTTTTAATATCATAAACATGTTTGCTTATACATTCTTCAACACTATGTTGGTTCTACCTATGTGGAATGCATGGCAGCATATACAATTAGCCAAATACACCAGATGTTTATATGTATAAAGGTGTTGCTTCATCATCCCTCCCTTACAAATATCTCTCTTTCTCTCCCTCTAGTATATTGGAAACATATTGACTCACAGCCAAAAAGTCTGTCTTCTGTCAAAACAGCAAAGCTATGTTGTAGTAGCTATTGGCACACAGTGTACCCATCATTGCACCACTCTTCTGTAGAAAAATATTTCAAGGTTTGGCCTTTGTCTTGCTCATATAAAAATATTACATTTTTGTAAGTCCCTGCATATCATTGCTAGAATCTCCTTTTGTTCTGACTGAGAGTGCTTCTCAAAGAATACGGAAGTATAGAGCTGATAAGTATATTTTTTGGCACTTTAACTGTTCAGAATTCTGCACTGTCTTTACTTTTGCTAGACTGAATTATTTATTTATTTGCTGGCAGAATTTTGTTATCTGATCTGTGCTGAAGCCTTTTTTTCTCCCAACCTCCCACACTATTGCTGTTGTGTTCTTAAAGTTGGTGAATTTTGCGGTTGCTTGGCCCTACTATAAATTTGATCTGGGACACTCCTCCCAGTCCCATCTCTTTAGCTCATTCTACCTAATACAGAGATCATTTAGGAAGGCCAACACCCTTAGTCCCTTAACCTTGAAGTATCTTCTGTTCCTGTTCTCTCCCTTTTTACTTTTAAAAAAAAAAGACACTTTATTCAGCTGCTTATGTTGTTGTTGTTGTGTCTTCTGGCTTATCCCGGTTAGGGGTCGCCACAGCGGAACTCCGTTCCACTAATGTTTGGTATTGGATTTTTACGTGCCGAGTTACCAGCCCTGATGCACAACCTTCAACGAAGGCACGCCCATTCATGCATGCCTCCATACAGAAGACGCTCTAGATGAGAATCGAACGAGATAACGTCTTGCTGTGAGGCGACAATGCTACCGCAGCTTATATTTTTCTAATTTGTGTTTCTTCCTACTACCGTGTTACTTTATTTTGCTTTGCTTTTTCCGGCTACTTGCTGCCTGTTCTCTAAAGTGTCCAACTGCATATTTTTTGTTGCATTTATTTCTGCTTGTTTATAGCCTGTCTAACTTGTTAAGTGTTATTCTTAGCTGTTAGTTTTGGTTTAAGCACTTGGTCTTTAGGCCCACCATTTAGCTCTCCCTGGCCTTTCGCCCTCAGATTCTGACAAATATGGATGGACAATTTACTACAGTTTCTCCTGCCATTCTGGTGATATGGGCATCCTGAGACAGTGTAGCAAATGTCTTATGTACACAGACAATCATCTACTACTATCATCTAGGAACACAATTTGTAAGAGATGCAATTACATTAGGAACCTAGAGTACAAGCTCTCTGCCCCTAAATCCAGTATATCTGGCACCGAAAATGTTGTCAACACAGTCACTACAACTCAAATATCATGCACACCTACACAGCACACACCTACATATGCGGAGGCCCTCCACATAAACATACCCAAACATAGGAGACCTCTGAAGCAAAAACACATGTAATCTCCACAACGCTCCACACCACATACCACCCATAGTCCACACACCTGTGCCTCACAGCCACTAAGGCTTCACCATAAACCCAGCCTATTAGTCATAGGAGACTCCATTGTGAGATGCACAGATGTACAGATGTGCCTCTCACCAGGCTGGATAAGAAGAATGTCATGGTTAGTTGTCTGTCATGTGCCAGAATTCACCATGTCACATACGCACTCAAGTCTCTCAACAACAGGTACTGTTATGACTCTGTCACAGTCCATGTTGGGGTGAATGACTTGAGACGTACCTCTCTGGACTATATGAAGAGAGACATGATTGAGCTCACTGACTGTGTCCTAGACAGGTATGTCCCAAACCTTAAGCAGCATTCTGTTGTCACCCAGAATAATGCCTCAATACAAACAGAAAATGATTGACTTTAACAATTGGCTTAGTTTCTGGTGTCATTCCAGGGGGATCCAGTACCCGACAGCCTGGGTATATATGATCGACAGACCACGATACTTTGCCAGAGATGGCCTGCATCTGTCTTACCTGGGCATCAGACTTCTGGTAAAAGCCCTTGCTTCCCTATAATGCCTTTTTTTACGAAAAGTGATGAGGTTAAAACTACCAATATAAAAATTTCAACAAAACACAAATTAAAGTTAGAATGGTGCAGTGGTGCAGCGGTAGCATTGTCACCTCACAGCAAGAGGTTCTTTGGTTTGATTCTCAGCTTCTGTGCGGAGTCTGCATGTCCTTCCTGCACTTGTGTGGGTTTCCTCCGGGTACTCCAGTTTCCCCCCACATTATAAAAACATGTGTCTGAAGCATTTTTCCCCAGGCTTCTGCTGAAAATTGGGTCCGTTCCAAGTTGGACTTTCCCAGTAAACAAATGTTAAATAAATAAATAAAATAAAGGTCATGCTGTTAAATGCTAGGAGTCTAAACATCAAACTGCACTCATTGTAAGCATTCCTAAACCTGGAAAATGCTGACAACTGTGCATTCACAGAAACCTGGTTTAAAGCTGTGGAGAGCACCCAAGCCTTATCTGGTTACTCGTCCTATCATACATTCAGACCCCAAACTGTGGGCAGTAAAGCCAAAGGAGGTGGAGTTTCAATATACATTAAAGACATACACATCTCTAGGCTGTTCAAACATTATGATGCACAGGAGACACTCCAGTGCAGTTAGCCATTGACAAGACCCCTACTCAAATCATAGCTTGCTACTGGCCCCCAAATCTGACTCAGGATGCCGAATTTGCCTATTTCGGCCTGTACAAATCTATTAAGATTCAACCCTTTACCCTGATCCTGGGTGACTTTAACTCCCCAAACATAGATTGGAAGAACTACTCATGACAGAACACAAATGCCAAGAGATTCCTTGATTTTGTCAATGCAAATGCCTAGGATCAGCTAGTTGATACCCCCACAAGAGGTGATGATATCTTGGACTTGGTATTAACCAGCATGAGTAACCACTGCAGCATCCCTATAGTATCATCCTCCCTGGTAAGATTCGAACACAAATCAGTCACTTTCGAAGTCACCATCTCTCCCAACCCCCCTGCAGCTAGGATCAGACATAAAAACCTCTCCAAAACTGATTACAGCCTCCTGAGGGATGGTATAAACATCTTCAGAGCCCCCCTCCCCCACTCTAGAAACTAGCACCAGTATGCAAAACTTTACCAAATTTCTATATGAACATTTATATAGATGCATGGAATCAGGAATACCTGACAGGACTAAATCATCCTCTGCAAGGAAGAGTAAACATGACTGGTGGACATCTGCAATAAATAAATTCTATAACAAAAAAAAATAAATTTGCTGTCCAGGACCAAGAAGGAGTAGGTGTCCAATTGGAAGCAATCATTTCTTAGCCTAAACAAGCAAATAAGAGCACTAGTGAAATTTTCCAAAGCAAACTTCAAGTCCAGATTGGCCACATCTACTAGAGACAATCATAAGGCCTTCTTGACATATGTCTGCAATTTCAAATGAAGCACCAAGATTTGTTCAGAACTGGTGGTCAAGGACACCACATATATAAATTCCATAGATATAGCAAACTTGCTGGCTGACAGATTCAGTGAAACTTTGCCCCTCTGTTCCCTCCATCAGTAAATCAGGACATCCCCAGTTCCTGCCCCCTTCCCCATATAGTCAAAATAGGGGAAGCCACCTCAAGCAGTAGACCCATAACAAACAGCTCACCGCAGGGTTCAGTCTTGGGGCCTCTTTCATTTGGGATATACCTTTCTGAGTTGCAGGCCAAAACCAGTTGGCT
>NC_056726.1:685162494-685244994 GCF_019279795.1 Protopterus annectens | reverse complement strand
ATATATATATATATATATATATATATATATATATATATATATATATATATATATATATATATATATATATATATATATTAAATTCCTCATTATGCATTCTCTATGGATACTGTCGCTTCTCACATTTCCATTAAAATCACATGTAATAATTATGATGTTATTTTTAGGAATTTTCTCTAACATGCAATGTAGTTGTTCATTGAACTCATCTTAAGCCTCTTGGCTTGCTTAGCATTGGATTAATTTTTATATATTGCAAATCGAAATGTTTTTAGGCTGCTGGAATACCTTCACTGACTAGTATCTATTTTTGGCATAGTTATGATTGATATTTTTAAATGTTCCAACCTGCAAGGCACAGATAATATAGTAGCGGATGGTCCTTATAAAGAGAAACAAAATGGTATCTTAGAAGTAATGGGGACAACTGCACAGAGGGCAAAAAAAGCTTGTTGCCATGGTGCACAACAAAGCTGGACATCAAGAATATAAATACAATATAAACACAAAGAACTAAAACAATCAACTGGGTATTCCTATGAGGAAGGAAAATTACGCAAGAGAGTAGAAGCCAGTGGGTAGAAGGCAATGCTGTTGTTCATAGAACTGGGGTCAACTACTTTATTGTTCTCTGTTTTTTGAACTGGGAAGACACCTGATCCATTATCTGGAGGTCTGCATAAGTGCTGTTTTTATTTTTGGCAGTTACACTTATAGAGTCCTATAGGTAAACATTTTGATGAGCTGTGAAAAAGCCTGTCTAAAAGGTGACTGTATTTATGCTAAAACTGTACACTGACACAATAAGAACTACATTTCTTTTTAAGCTTTTTGTTCTTTTGTCAATAAGTACAATATTTAAGCCACAAAGCTAATTCCAGAGACTGCTTGGCTTGTAATATACTAGTCTACATACACGGGTGTTTTCAGTGGGCAAAAAATAGTTTTCTTTTTCTGTACAGCATACTTTAACAAAGGCTGCTTCTCTGAGTTATATTCCCCACTAAAAGCAGTCTGGCGGGTATCAAGTTACAGGCGAAACTTATGCTGCATTAAACAGTTTGTTAATTACATCAGCTTCTTGAGAGTCTGTTTGGTCTGCCCAGCAACCACCCATGTTTTGCAGGTACCCAGTCCCAACCAGTTGGCTCCAGGTAAGTAAAAAAAAAATATGCACATTAATTAAAATTGCCTAATATAGAAACCGTCTGCCAGTGCAGTACTGAACGCCAATATTAATTACTACTCTAAGTCTGGAATAGATGCAAAGTTGCAATTGCAAACTAAAGATTTTAGCCATCAGTTCTGTTCGCACTTTGCAGCAGCCAGAGCAGGAGGATAGGTGGCAGGTGTATGAGCAGTAATTATATATGTAATGCACTATCTGCAAAGAATTTTAAGAAAACGATATAGGAGTCCTGAGTCCTGACTCCTATTAGTACAGTTTGAATCTAGTACTATACAGCTGAAGTTGATATCACTAATGTCTGTCACTGGGGTGTGAATGTGAATTGTGATTAACAAATTAACTTCTTCTTCTTTCGGCTGCTCCCGTTAGGGGTTGCCACAGCAGATCAACTGTTTCCATTTCCTCCTGTCCTCTGCATCTTGCTCTGTCACACCAACCACCTGTATGTCCTCACTCACTACATCCATAAACCTGATCTTAGGCCGTCCTCTTTTCCTGTTACCTGGCAGCTTCATCCTTAGCATCTTTTTCCCAGTATACTCTGCATCCCTCCTCAGCACATGCCCAAACCAACGTAATCTTGCCTCTCTGGCTTTGTCTCCAAACCTTCCAACCTGGGCTGACCCTCTAATATACTATTATATACTATATACTCTAATATACTTATTCCTTATCCTGTCCATCCTCGTCACACCCAGTGCAAATCTTAACATCTTCAACTCTGCCACGTCAAGCTCTGACTCCTGCCTTTTTGTCAATGCCACTGTCTCCAACCCGTATTAACTAATCTTTTGGGCTGATCTTTTTATTACAAGTGCATTTATGTGTCTATGCAGTTTGTGGATTATGCATTAAAACTTTTTTTTCAAACAAACCTCATATTTTTCGTTTTCTGAAGGACATGTAAGGTGGATTCGGATATTTTTATTACGTTTATGTTTATCCACACTCCACACAGACAGAGACAGTGTCAGCATGCTTTGCAGAAATAAAGAGATATGTCAGACTCAGAGCAACCTAAAATGCACAGAGGATGGTATTATTTCACTAAATATATACTTTTCCATTTGCAAGCATAGTTTAGTGTGTGACAGAAGTTGAACCATACATACACACACTAAATAAAGACTGCTACTTGTAAGTTGTATTACTGCTCAATAACATGGGTCAAAACAGAAAAACTCCATTCCCTAGAAGCTTCTTCACCCTAGAGAATGCTCATGTCTGTGTGGTCACTGAGACATGGTTTAAAGTCATGGAGAGCACACCAACAGTACAAGGTTATAATGCCTTCCACACATTTAGACCAGCTACTTTACAGGCAGGGACTAAAGGTGGGGGTGCCTCTATTTATGTCAAAAATAAATATACTTCAAGGTTGGTCAAACAAGACAATGCACTTGAGCTGCTCCGTGTTCAAATCACCACAGGCAAAATCAAATACCACTTCCTATCAAGCTATAGGTCCCCCTCTATGACCCAGGAAACCCATACCATGTATTTAAATGTATTAGAAACACTAACTATCCAACCCAATACCACATTCATGGGTGACTTTAATCACCACACTATTAACTGGGAATCCTATACAACACCAAACATACAGGCACAGATATTCCTGGACTTTATAAACACAAACTCCCTGAACCACATAAGTTAATACACCAACCAGGGGTGCAACCATACTGGATCTGGTCCTCTCTAATATGTGAGAGTGCTGCATGCCCCCTACTGTAGTGTTTCCCTGGTAAGATCAGACCACAAAATTGTCTACTTTGAAGTAAAAATAAAACCAAGACCCCCAGCTATACCTGGAATAGCCAAGAACTACTCTAAGGCTATCCTCCTGCTATTAAGTGATAACCTGGCAAAATGTTAAGCTCCCATAAACCCTAAGAGCACTGCAGCCTATGCTGAAGTGTTCCCAGAAACCCTGTACAAACATGTTAATATCTGCATAGAGACAGCTGTACCCACTAGGCAGAAATACAGAAGTAGCTCAATAAAACAAGCCACACTGGTGGAATCACAAAATCAATAGCCTGTATAACAGAGAGGAAAAATGATGGTAAAAATTAGTAGGTGCAGCACCCAGCAGGATAAAAACACTCTCATCAAATTGAACAAGCAACTCAGAGGACAAATAAAGTCTACCAAAGCCAAATATGAGGTAAGTTTGGCATCCCAGGCCAAGGATTACCATAAGGTTTTCTATAGCTATGTCCACAACCTCAAAGGCAATACACAATTGTGTGCAGAGCTCATTATAAATGGAGCCACCTATACTGAGCCAGAAGACATAGCAAACCTCCTGGCTAATAATTTCATCTCTAACTTTACCCCTCTCTCTTCTTCAAACTTCCCTCAGGAAATACCATCAAATGTAACCCCCCCCCCTACTATCACTAGGGAACAGCTTCTTAATGTTCACTCTAAGACCAAGAACACTGTATCAATGAGCCCAGACAATATACCAGTATGCTTTCTAGACAGCATGAAACATGACCTATCAGGGCCTCTGGAATTACTATTTAATTGTAGCCTCCAAACAGGCTTTGTGCCTCATGAATGGAGAACAGCAACAGTCATCCCTCTGCACAAAGGTGAGCCATCTACAGACCCTAGAAACTACAAACCCATAAGTATCACTAGGCTTATATGTAAAGCCATGGAAAAGAATTATCATGGAAATGACCAATAAAGATACAGTAAACCTCCAGACATTGAACCCAATCCAGTTTGGTTTCATCAAGAGCAGATCATGCCTACTTAACCTGCTGGACTTCTTTGAGAAGGTAACCAAAGCAATGGATGAGAGAAAAATGGTTTACACTGCCTACCTTGTCCTGGCCAAGGCATTTGAAACAATAACCCACTCGAGCATTGCTGATAAACTCAACAGGTTAGGTACAAACTTGTATGTCACCCAGTGGATAGCCAACTGGCTCACAGGCAGGACCCAGGAAGTGAGAACTGGGGAGGGCACCTCTACAGAGAGGCCATTCATAAGAGGACTCCCTCATGGAGTAGTCCCTGGACTGCTCCTTTTTGGCATTTACTTCTCTGAAGTCAAGGCCAAAGGCAGTGGTCTCTGGCTGACTAACTTTGCATATGATTGCAAATTAGGATCTGTCATTGAATCCTACACTGGCACAAATGTTCTTCAGGAGGTGCTGACACAGACAAACAACTAGTGTCAGAGCCATGGACTAAAACAAAATGCCAGGAAATGCATAATAGTATCATTTGGAAAGTCATCCACTCCTGGTAACTATCATATTGACAACACACCCCTTAGAGCTGACCCAGTAGTCAGGGACATAGGGACACACATGGATAGTAATCTAGTCTTTGACCAAAACGTGTCTACAGTAATGAGGAAATCATTCTATGTTGCACAACTTATAAAACAAAGGTATGGCATTTAAGTCCAAGGAAGTCATTGTTCTACTGTATTTGCATTCATCAGACCTATCACTGAATACAATGCCCCCTTTGGTATGTACCTAACCAGGCATATCCAACAATTGGAACGTCCACAGGGGTTCCTCACTATTGGAATATAGGGCATAAATAAAATTTCCCATGCAGACTGCCTCAAGGCTCTCTCCCTGTATTCTGTCTCCTACATGATTTTTAGGGGAGCTCTATGCCTGGCATACAGGGCATTGTTGTGCCTCACTCTGATGGACCTCTGGCATTTCCATGAAAAAAACAGCACCAGAATTATCCATTCTAAAGACTTAATTAAACCTTGCCTGTGATATAAATAGTACCTGCATGAGAAACAGATATGTATCCCAGAGACTACACCATCTATGGAACAGGCTCCTCATCCATGTGAAGCAGAGTTCCTCCCTAACCCAATTCAAGTGCAACTTGGACAATTGGATGGGGAACAGGAAATTCATCCCTGGTTTGGCACCTATGCCTTTAATGGACACAGGTGACCTCTAAGTGGTTCATCTTCCAGGCCCCTGCTTATAAATGTTTCATCTTCCAAACCCCTGCTTACACTTATCAAGGGTATCAGAAGTTGTCAGAGATTTGGGATGCATGGCTAAGCTTAAAATGGCCCTTGTGGTCATTAGCCTAGGAAATACCTATAAATCTATAAAATATGTTGGGTAAGGACGTACAGGGTCTCAGGGTGTTAGTGAGTATTCAGTCTTTTGCTATAGCCAGGGTCAGGGAACACTGTTGAAGAAATGGATTTCTTCTTCAACAGAGCTACACTGCTGCCTCTAAGCCTTATATTCATGTCTGAAGCAAACACTTAACTTTTATTCACAAACTTGAGTTTTCTTCTCATGTAAATGTGTTTTTGTTTAAATTCTGAGGTGGCTTGATTTCAGCCTTTAGAGCTTTTTTGTATTTCTGATAGTGGAGTGACTACACAGTACTGTTTTTGTGGCACAGGACAAGACGCTGTTTTTTCCGTATGGGAATGTGTCCCTGTTTTATGCACATTTTGATACATCTACTTTTTGTGAACTTTTTATTATGATTTCCTACCATACCTATCAACTGTCCATATTTTTGCAGAATGTCCATATTTTTGACTCATGTTTTCGAACTGTTCCTTATAAACTTTTGGTTTTCTTGCAAATTATTGTCAAATCATTGAGGATGGAAGTCAGAAAATAATGAGATGCTTTTGAATTTCAGGCTTCATACTCTTCAGAAAGTTCATTTTACTGGAAAACATGTTAGTCTATCAACTTTCTAAGTTTATAAAAGCAATATTAAAATTGTCCCACTTTTTGGCCTTTGTCCTCTCATTATTTCTGGCTTTGTCCAGATTTTGTGCTTTAAAAAGTTGAGAGGTATGTTTTCTTTGCACTGTAAAATGAATGACAGTTTGTAGCAAGTGAACTTCCTCATAATAGTGATTTCCCCTTCATACCAACCTGTTGAACAGGGTGTAGGCTGATGTTAAAGCTTTGCTGTGGTAGCTTAAAGTTAATAAAAATTACATTTTTGTTGTGATGTCCCTGGAACTTGTCTTCTAAATTAATTTGAATAACCACAGGCTAGGTAGTTAAGCTTCTATAACACAGAGCGAATATTTTATGTTACATGCCAATTAAGAGGACAAATGTGTCTTGTTACATGCTGAAAAAAGTGATGCTTTTCTTTTAAACAATTAACAAATGTTCATGCTTGCAGTGGATACATTTAAATAAATAAATAATGAGATATTTTGATGTTTCTGCAGTCATGCCATCAAGAAGAAAATGGTTGTGGCTTTAGTAGCGTTCACAGGTCATGGTAGTGGGGGATTTAAGGTTTTAGTTATATTTTGTTTTATTTACTATGAGTCTGTGTAGCAGTTAATTTAATTTTATAAAAGAAAATTGTATTTTATTTTTTACACAAGATCAACATTTGATATAATTTCAAATGTTAATATAAATAAAACACTATTGTTCTGGTTATATTTTGTGTTTAATATTTTGTCTGTTCAATTTGCGTTTGAATTATGGTATCCCACAATTGCGTTGGAACGGGTAGGTTAAATAATTATGTATGCAAATTTTATATTAATCAGTATACAGATTTTTGGGCAGTTGTACCTACTTTTCATGGGCCTTCATCCAGATTGTTAATGTTTCCAGGTTGATAGGTAAGATAAGAATGTTCTTGAATACATATGTACACTTAGTGTAGGCTTTATTGAATCTGGCCCATTGTCTCAGTAGTCTGGGTATCTTAAAGAAGTAATTTAGCTTGGAAAACTATTGCTTTACTTTAAGTGCCTCATTTTGTTTAAATTTGCTTACCATGATCAATGAAAAAGAATTATGGTTAATAAGAGACTTTTCAAGGGCTGTCAAGCAAGACTGTATACGTAATTAGCCTAAGATCCTTTGAATAAAGGAGATCACCAGAAATTATATTTTAATTCTTAAATGAAATGAAAAGATCTGGTATTTTCAAAACCAAAATGTAAAGATGAGGTATTGACTGAGGACAGTAGGATGCCCATACTATGATATTTGATTAGAGGAACACTCTCCGGATATCCTAATGCATTAACCTTTGAGCTTCAACATTCTCGGATGGTTATTTTCTTGTTACTGATGCAGTGAGAATCATCCTAAAAGAGCTGCTTGTACTTTCTGAATACTAAATTGGCAATCTCTCCACATATTCATATGTAAGTACTAGGCTGCCTGCCCTTGCAGGCCATTTTAAGACTAGCCAGCTTTCTTTTTTGTGCTAGAACGAACCTATCCTATTTGGTTATAGATTAGCCTTACCCATCCTATGGTTGCTAACTCTATATTACCACTAATGAGAATAACTAGAATCATATCATAGATAATTTGAGGCGACCTATGCATGGCATAAAGCATTTAGGAGCTGCATATGTCCATTAGTATTACAAGGGGCAGTCCTGGGGTAAATTTTCTGTTTCCAATCCATAGAGCTAAGTTGTTTTTGAAAATGGACAGCTATCCAAAATGATGGTGTTTTTATACACTGTGTGGTTGAGTGAGTATGATTCCTTGATTTGGGTTATAAATTCCTACAAACTATTCTCAGAGCTCTATGGGCATACCATACATCAGAGTATGGTGGAATACCCTATCTCAGAAGGTACAAGTACAAGGAGTGTATTTCATTAAATTTAATTAAATCTATATATATTCTCCACAAAGATATATACATTTATATGTTTTACTAATTACCCCTTATTTTTACAGCTACTTCTGCTCTAGACTCATCTGAAAGCTATTTTGTTAGAAATGTTGGAGAAACAACTTATTATAAATAAGGAAGTGATTATTTTTCACCTGGGAAATAAGCTCTGAATTACCTAGGCATAACATGGCCATACTAATTTAATGCTACTGGCTGCCAAAAACAATTACTAGAAAAGAGAAATCAAAATTTAAACCAATTTACCAAAGTCTGAATATTGGAGAGGAGATAAAAGAAATGGAATTGGGTTCCTTAGAAAAAAGGAAAGAGCAAATTACATATAAATTAATTAAATTTGTGGAACCACACATGCAGAATAATGTTCAGAAAATGAACAATTTATGTAATGTTAGACCCCCGGATTCACTAATCCTCCGTGTAAGACTTAATAAGTTTTACTCAGAGGCTGCTGTTGAATGGTTTGACGTCAGTGTGCCATGAATATTCATGAGGGCACGCTGACTCAACCGTAACTCTTACACGGACTGAGTAGGAAAGCTGGGGGCGTGTCCGACTGCCGAGCAGTCTAAATGTGCATGCCCCTGCAAGGTTTTAAAAAGCATAATGTCAACACACAAGAGTGAGTTCGCTCAAATGTACTTGCACCCAACACCACACTCCCTGACACTGTAAACCCCCATCACACTTATATAAATTAAATAATTATATATATTTTTTTAAATCCACGATATAGCTGCCCGTATTTGCGCGTGTGTGCCCATTGCTTAGCTAGAGTTAGCAATTCTGGCATGGAAGAGCATAAGAAAGAATGTTTATACAAATCACACCAAATTGCAATAGCATAATGGTAGAACGTATGCACAAAGAGAAAGCATTCACGGTTCGAGTCCCACCCCTCCCCTTCTTATTTATGTTTTAAATCAGTATTTGAAATAATACCAGACATATATGATTAAAATTTTATTAAAAGCAGTGACATGGCCAATGTATCAGTGAACAAAATATATATTTCTAAAGGACCCAGATATATAATAGCCTGGTGTTAAGCAACATTTTACACAGCTAAACACAGGTGCCCATAGTTTAATAGTGCTTTACCCAGCTAAACAGAGGTGCCCATAGTTTAATAGCACTTTACCCAACTAAACAGAGGTGCCCATAGTTTAATAGCACTTTACCCAGCTAAACAGAGTTGCCCATAGTTTAATAGCGCTTTACCCAGCGCAATGTGTTTGCGCGGACGTGCGCACCGTGCCAACCAGGGCACCGTAGGGCACCGGGGAGCAACATAGAGCTAAGTTGCTTAAATGCAGCCACACCCCCTAGCCTGTCTAGACAGTATTAAAATAAAAGAATGACAAGGTTCGAACCCAGAACCCTGTGCATTATAATCAAAGTACAGAACCACTAATCCATGACAACATAGGTGAAGCAGCCACTATTAACATTCATATACTTACGAATGGTAGTTTAACCATTACTAAGCAGGTCTGCAGTCAGCAGAGAATTTTACAAAACGGCCAATCACAAAAAAGTGCGGGAAATGCGGCATATTTAAGCCCCATAGGTGAGAATACACGCCATAACTGATTGTAGCTCACATTTGCAGTCAGAATAGCAGGTGCAGGAGAGGGTTTATGCTTCCGAGCGCAACGTTGGGGCATCGAGGAGTCCAAATACATGGTTTGGCTCCTTGTCCACCGTCATGAGTCAAGACTCCTGCAGGGCCAGTTCCAAGGGACGGAGTACAAGGCAGAGGCTTGAAACCGGTTAGCTCATGACCTCACCAGTGCCACAGGTGTTCCTCGGACTGGTGAGCAGGTCCATCACCACCATGCAGACCTGAAGAGATGAAAGCAGGACCGCCTGAACCAGTGGATACAGGTGGCCCGTGGGATGCAGAATGCTCCACAACTGAGTATGTAGCCATGGAATGCAGTATGTAAGAATTGATAATGGAGTTTGTATAACGGATAGGTATGTCTCAATATCCCTTCATTTACTTTACAGCTGCAGGTGACCGTGCTACGAATCAGCAAGCCGGTGCTGATAGGCTGCTAAGGCTGCAACACCAGGCAGGTTAGTGATTATTCTGCATGTACTGTTATATAAAATATGGAAGAGAGCATGAAAGAAAGTGTTGTAGTCCAATAAAACAGCCATAGAATTGCCTGAATAAGTCCTCTGCATGTACTGCCAGAAAAAAACGTCAGAGAGGTAGAAAAAGAGTGTAGTAACCCATTAAGAAAGGTAACATATGCCTGGAATAATATCTCTGCAGGCACTGTCATATAACATAAGTGAGTGAGCCTGAAAAAAGATTGTTCTATCCTATTAATAAAGGTATAATATGTCTTGAACATGTCTGCCATAAACACCGTTAAAACAAATAAAGGAGTGAGCCTGTGGAATAGTGTGCAATGTCATTAATAAAGGTCTAAGAACCAGAGTGTGTCTGTGTCACAGAGTCTGAAATGTTGTTGTACCCTTGCATTATACAAACAGTACTGTTTGAAAATGTGCTGGCAACCCAGAGTTATGCAGTCCCATATAAAGTGGGTGATGGAGGTGCTAGTAGCTGTGAAACATATATACAGTCCACAATAGTCAGTTACTGGCTGGCATGAGTAGGAAAACCTGGCACACATGTAGCATGTAATTATTCAACAGAAATGTGAGTGTGTGTTAAGAAATGCAGGGTTCTGTACAAATCAAAGTGAAAATGTCATGTGAAAACATCCCAGATATGTAGATAAAGAAATATAAATGCAAACAAAAAATATGTAGCAGTAACATCTGCATCCTGGACAGTTAGTATGTCAGATATAGGTCAGGCATATATTGAACTAACCAAACCCATGACACAACCTAATGTATGGTGGTAAGTGTAATAATACAGGTAGGGGATATACACTTGCAGTCACTGGGAATGTAGTGTAGACTAAAAGGTCATTATAAGATGTTAACCGAGGTTTTTTATACACCCTACCGTATGTGCATAAACCATGCAATTCCACACCTCAATGGGTATGTGTAACCTTAAATATTTGTTGGGACATATGTCCTATTGTTTTATAAATATTTGCATTGATGTTGATGCATGTGCCCTGTTCAAACACCACGTTCATGGTGGCCTGTTGCTACCAAACATCCCTGCATGCTATTGGAATATCCACTGTCATTCAATATATGCATGTGTTATGCTTGCTGTTCAACTGTTGGAACCTTGGTATGTTGGGTTAATGGGAATATTACTGCATGCTGTTACAACTAATCTGAAATGCTGTTGTTTATGTTGTAATTAAACACACCTAATCACAGAACGTATGGGAAGGCCGGTCCCAGTGAACCCACCTGTCCCTCCTCAGTTGGCAAGTGCACCTGGCACCAGCAGCTCCAGTGCCCAGCCCGGGCTCCCCTCCTCCATTGGTCCTGTGCCACCTTTGGGTGGAAGTGCTGCAGGGGATGAGGCTCGTTCCCCCCTGTGCAAGCATGGGCGGAGAAGGGCCACCTGTCACCCTTCTAAGGGTCTGGGCTGTGGTGCGTAGGGAGATCCAGCGTTCAGTCGCTGATCCCCTACGCCAGCTTGAGGTGAGAGTGGTGCATCTCTCGGGTGAGCCTGCCCATCCTACTCAGCCCCCAGCACAGCCTTCCTTGGGGCTGTGAAGGTGCAGTGGTGACTGCCCATGGGTGGGGATCTCAGTTCCACTGTTACCATCTGTGGGCTCATGGGCTTGCAATTTCCAAACAACCTTCCCCATCAGTTGTGTTCACCCACCCCATGTGTCAAACTCTGCCCCTGTATGCGTCTTGTTTGTCTTGTCTATTTACCTCCCCAACCTACCTCCCCAAATATACCTACATCCTCTACCTCACATTCGACTCTCACCTGAAAAATAAAAAAAGGGCAATCTGTTCCCACAAAAAAATTACGCCCCATACATAGCTGCCCTTTTTTTTAAATATTTTTTTTCAGGTCAGAGTGGAATGTGAGGTAGAGGATGTAGGTATATTTAGGGGGGTAGGTTGGGGAGTTAAACAGACATGTAAACTGATAATTCCAATTGGCAGTACAACATATTTTGTTGTCCTCACCCCTTTCTCAGGGGTGGAAGGTTTCAAATGTCACACCAAATTTCATTCATATGCACAGCTGTTGCTGGAAAAGAGCTGGGCAGCTATGGACCTTCCCTACACCCATCCTGCACATCCCAAGCTGGTTTCCCTACTGTCTTTCCCTCTTTGTGCCCCCTTTTTCACCACTTTCCTATCTCCCCATTTTCTTTTCTTTAAAAGAAATTAGTGCAGGGGTTAGCAGGAGTAAGCACTTTTAAGCAGTAGTTAGCAAGGGTGCTCGAGTGTGAGCTTGTGTGTGCTTAGCTAAGCATTGCTAAGCGTCATGCAAACCCACGAAAACTGACTTACAATTGCTTAAAAGTGCCTTAGTCACTCTGTATGACAAGGCCCTTGTACTGCTCAGCAGCAAAATAAAATACCCTTGTCAGTCCCGAACCCAGGACCTTGGACTCACCAGTCTGCATGAAGTACCACTACGCCACAGCAGATATACGATGACTTAGTGCTGAAAGCAATATATTATGCATTACCATGAGTGAGTGTAAAGGGAAAATAGGAATGGCATAACACAAATCTTGTTCTGTGAGCCTTAACCAGCAGGTGTTGTGGAATTGCATGACATGACTGTGAAAAGAGAATCAGCCATGCTAGTAGGGAATAAGGTTACAATAGCACCTTACAAACCCCACACAGTATCAGAGCAAGATAAACACTGGCATATTTGCATGGGTCACAGGCCAGACCTCCCAACAGTGACTGCTCTACAGTGATGACCCTGATTTGTAAACAAATGTTAGCCTCTCTGACTCCCTGTGAAATGTACTAACAGTAGGCAGAAAGGTGTGGAATCTCACTTAATGACAAATGTCAATAAGTGAGAGTAGACACTGCTTGCATGTCAGAAAATGTGTAGTAATACATATGCTCTGAATCCCCCAAAGTCTGAACTGCAAAATGTCTGAAATATATCACAGGTGTATCCCAGTTATATGTACCTTTCCCTGAGGCTGTTCAAATATATACGTGAGAGTATCTGAAGCCTGGAAGAGTCAGAAACACACAGGCATATCAGCTTGTCTGCTGTTACACACTCTGCAAATTGCTGTAGAATGAATCCCACAAGCATGCCCTTATGTAGATGTACAACACAGAAATATCAAAGGATGTAGCCATGTACTGCTAGAAACCACCTGTGACAATGCCATTGCTCAGGTGCTGAAAATACTGCTGTGGTGCACAGTCAAAAAATACTAGGCTGACCTCTGTCTACCATCTGGATATGTCTACAGGTGGGAGCTACTCATACAGACTACTAGCCTTCATAGACTTACAGGTACACAGCAACTCTGCATGCTCAGTAAGATAAACATCACACGATAATAAATAATGCATTCTGCACTGCTGCACCCCTACCCAATGGTACTATATACCCGTGTAGTCAGGCACAACCAAGTGTGTAGGTAGGTTTACACAGTAGTGAAATATGTCCAGCTGTCCTGAGCAGACTGTGCTAATCTCAACACAAACAAACCACAAACTGTTCAGAAGTGAGTAATGTACTAATGACAGTGTAGCAGTTCACAAACAGTGCATGTGCCTGATATTCATAATTGGTAGTACAACACACTTAGTGTCCTCACACCTCTCTCAGGGGTGGAAGGTTTCAAATATCCATCCTAATGTATTGCATATGCACAGCTGTTGCTGGTAAAGAAATAGGCAGCTATGGACCCTCTCCACACCCATCCTATACATCCCGAGCTGGTTTCCCTACTGTCTTCCCCTCTTTGTGCACCCTTTATCACCACATTCCTATCTCCCCATTTACTTTTCTGTCAAAGAAATGAGCGCAGGGGTTAGCGGGAGGGAGCACTTGTAAACAGTAGTAAGCGGGTTTGCATTAGTGTGCGCATCTCTGCGCTTAGCTTAGCATTGCTAAGATATGATAAGCTAAGCCAAGCTTGGCTTAGTATTGCTAAAATAAAGTAAGCTAAGCTAAGCTTAGCTTAGCATCGCTAATTGTCGCGCAAACCCGCTTACAACTGCTTAAAAGTGCCTTAGTCACTCTGTATGATAAGGACCTTGTACTGCTCAACAGAAAAATAAAAAACATTGCCAGTCTCGAACCCGGGACCTTGGACTCACCAGTCTGCATGAAGTACCACTGCACTACAGCAGATATACAGTGACCCGCTGATGAAAGAAATATAACATGCATTACAATGAGTAAATTTAAAGGGAAAATAGGAAAGCCATAGGAATACATTGCAATAACTACTGTTGCATGCCAGCTAATTCTCTAATTCGAAAAGAAATTACATACTCCCATGTATCCAGTGTTAGCATTAGGAGATGTGAGTAAACCTACACACTGAGAAGAGTGTACTGGAAGAAGCAACAGTCAGGTTGCAGTACAACATGCATTTCACTGGCTATAACCCAGCTTCAGATATGAGACATATACCAACCTTCTGACTGAGACAACAGTGTCCACAGCAAACAAGTATGGTCCCCACCTTGCAAAACTGAAAGGGCTATGCCTACCTAACCTATCATTTTATAGCAGTGTCCTGAAATCACAGTGAGAACTGCAATTACCACACAACAGGCTGCATGCAATTACTAAATGGTGGGCACCAATTGGTGCAGAGGCCATCACGTGCACATGTGCAGATACCTAGAAAAGCAGCCTGTATCTGCTGTCCACGCATGCAATAATATCATTGCAACAACTGGGAGAGAGAGAGCACGAGCGAGAGAGACAGACAGACACAAATAGGCAGAAGGAGACAGATGCTGAAAACAAACAGCAACACACAGAGGAAACAAAACCAAAAAAACTAAATAAATAAATAAATAATAAAAAAACAACACCTACAACAGATGGAGGTGAGGAATACAAAGGTAAGGTATGTAACAGATATGTATTTGGTGACATCTGAAAGATGTGTCTGAAGGGTACTCTACATACTGTGAATCATCCGTATGTGGCAGCAGTCCGTAACTATATGTACATGCACATTTGCATAGGGCAAGGGACATACTGCAACTGTTACTGAAGGCTGGACATAAGTATGTTGTTGAAGGCTGCTATGTGCACATATGTATGTAGGTTGTAGTGTGTGGCATTGCAGAAAGCAAGCAGTGCCAGTATATGTAATGTGGTGTTAAACACTGTGGGACTGAGCTACAGGCAGTGAGGCCTGCAACAGCTATACGGCCTGCGGACAGCAGAATGCATTCTGCACAACATTGTGCAATAGTATTACATAACCGTATATCTCACAACTGTTGCATAATTGACATCCCCACCATGAAAGTTGGGCAGTATATGTGCCTATATGTGCAGCTATATGTACAGCAATGGATGTTTACATGTATGTGTGTATATATATATATATATATATATATATATATATATATATATATATATATATATATATATATATATATATACACATATATATATATATGTGTATAGATATATAAATATATATATGGATATATTTATATATATATATATGGATATATATGGATAAATATAGATATATATCGATATATATGGATATATATAGATATATATAGATATATATGGATATATGTAGATATATATAGATATATATAGATATATATGGATATGTATGGATATGTATGGATATGGATATGGATAGATATGGATAGATTAGATATGGATAGATATGTATATCTGTATGTATGTGTATATATATATATATATATATATATATATATATATATATATATATATATATATATGAGAGAGAGAGTGAGAGAGTGAGGGAGACACAGGGTCATATGTACTGCAACAGGTGCCTGTTGTCCAAGGCATGAACTGAACTCCAGTGTTGATACCGCAGTGCCATACCCCATTCCAAAACACCTTATGCAGTAACTGCCACATAGGTGGTAGCCTGCCTAACACTAATGGTGTCAGAAGGGTACACGGGACACAGGTGGACAGTAGGCTCCCCTTTGATAATCACAGTGACAACAGTAGTAATGTAATCTGTCTACATGGTACGTATCATCACAAAAGGTGTGTCATCTAGGGAAATATAGGTCGGTGTTCCCCTCTACTCATCACAATGCCCCATGTGGTATGTACCTCACATGACAACTACAGCAAGTGGAAAGGCCACAGACATACCTAACAAAGAGTAATACTGCCCTCAAACACATGCCCTATGCAGACTGACTCACAAACCACAACTAGAGTGCGTTGCATACTGCCCACCCAGAGGTTACCACTGCCGGACATACAGAGGTATGTCACACCCACAGCAGTTGGACAACCACCATGACAACACCTCACAATCCCTCTGGTTTACATGACCTAGGGCCCTAATCCTTGTCACCTCACTAAACAGCACATGCTGGAGGTACAGGTTCCTATCCACAAATATGCCATACTCTGGACTAAACCACCCAGCAAGAACAAACAAGGCTCCTCATTAGCAGATGTCATACATACCCCTGATGATTGTTTTCGAGATAGGTAATATGTCCTGGGAGTCACCTCTGTGTATCCGGTTGACAGGAGCAAGTGAAATCACATTATATGTGCATCAAAGGCCATGATAGCATATGGCTAGGCTGCTCTAGGCCCTAGGGCCAATAGCGTATTACTTACCTATGATACAATGCACACACACATGTACTCAGTGCAATACCTGCTATGTGAGGTGGAATGAGTGTGACAGTGACTGTGTGCAAGGTTTGTAAAGGTGTGATAGCTTAGTGTGAGGTTGTTTCTGTCATGGTAGTTTGTGTCCTAGGTGTGAGGCCGATGAAAGATGTGTCAGTTATTGGGATACAGACATAGTAGGATGGCATATGTTGTGACGTAGTTCCTTGTGTATGACTGTGGTGTCCCAATGTAGGCTGAAGTAATACATGTATGCTCAGTATATGGTACTGCTGGTGACTCCAGCTCACATATGAACTGTTGTACTACCTGAAGCTGTAGGCCTAAACAGCACATTATGGTGTATGTTCACAGTCCCTGGTAACACTGTCTTGTGTGTTTCCTGTAGTCTGCACAGATTACATACCACAGGCATAGGTATCTGTAAGTAGGGGCACAAAGTACTATAAGGTACACAGGTAATGCTCATCTGTGTCAGCATACATCTGTGTGTTGTATGTATGTCTGATGTGTGTTTAATGATGCCTGTACCATGCCCCCAATGACATGTGTGTCACAGGGTATGTGTGTGTACCTAGCAACATGTATACTCTGTTACAGCAGTATGCCAGCTATATTAACAACCGTGCACATATGTTAGGTAGGGGTATGGCATCAAAGACTAGGGTGGTTTACCGGTAATACTGTAAATGTACATGACATTCATTGCATTGGATGACATATTTCTTCATGCATTAGCTTGATAAATACCCCCGGGGTGAGGCTGTGCATTGTATCCCAAACAATGTGCTGACTACTGGTGTATAATGGTGTGTTATATGGAGTGTTGCAGGCATTGTCAGCCAGTTGTGAGCTGAGCACTGATATGTGGTATTGAATGTGTGTATCCTCTGATAGACAGATGCTATTTATGGCAGTTAAGTGATATCTGTACTTCATAATGTTAAGTGTGCCACATGACATGCTCACACATATCATTTAATTGTCTTCCAGGGTTATGGCTCATCAATGTAATCCAGCCTATTCAGCTGCGGAGGAGCAGGAAATACAGAACAGCCTGGTGCAGCACTATAACCTGTTTTTTCCAGGGCCAGCCAGCACCAGCATGACCGTACTGCACTGTGGCAAGACCTTGTTTGCCGGGTAAATGACATAAGCATGCATAACCGGACATATGAGCAGGTACGCCATCACTGCAGAGATATAATTAGACATGTCCGGTGGCATGCATCTGATATCCATAGGCAACAGCTTGCCACAGGTGGTGGGGCGGCCATACATCCCCCCCTCACCAGAGTGGAGGAGCTGCTCCTAATCATGGAGGCTCCTGGCCTACAGCAGCAACAGCGTCACACATGTGTCATTGTGGAAGCCGGAGACACCCAGCAGTATGACATGGAGAGTGCAGGTAATACGCCCTAGCTGTAGACTACCATTACCTGTATTGTTAGAATATGCATATGTGAGATGTGTACTGTGTGTTTAGCAGTTGTGCTACCTAACATGTGCAATACTGATATTTGGAATAGTATCCATACACCTGTGACTGTTGACTGTTGTTCCACTGTTGTTTGGCCACTGACAAACTGTGTCATATTCTTCTAGGTCCCTCCGGTGTGACAGCAGGGCAGACAATACATGCTGGTGAGTGTGTTAACACTTTAATATTGGTAATGAAATGTGCATGTCACAGGTGAGGTATAGGCCACGTACACGTAACACACCTATGCATAATGCATGCTGTGCATGTTTGCTGTGAGACATCAATCATCTTAGTAAAATCAGTAGCTGCCTCAATCACATGCAATGCACAGTGCAGCAGACACAATTGTGGCAACACTGTACTGCACATTGGATATGCATAGTTGCTACAGCTGTACACAACAGAACATGTTTATCATATGCAGTACACGAAAACATGCTACATTTGGCATTACCACACACCCACTGTAAGGTCACACTTCAGTATCCCACATGTCATGCACACACACAAGATATACCTCAGGGGTAGAGGCCTATCATGGGGCTGTGCAACACTCTGCAACACATAACACAGTCATGTTGGGCAATGCTCCCTATTGAGCACCTCACACACCAATGTACAAGGTGGCTGTGTAATTGTGAATGTAGCCACAGCACTGCAGTTCAGGTACAGCATGCTAGGCAGTGGTCTTGCACACATTAGTAGCTGTGAGTGACCACAAGATGCATGTTGATGATGGCACAGGGTACTACACCCCATCCAGTTACAGTGACCACAGTACTACTCATAGCAGTCATTGCTTTGCACCTCAGTGTTGTGTGTGTGCAAACATATGCACCTATACACAATATGCATAGCATGTTGTCTGTGTGCTTACATATGCCAGTATACACAATATGCACAGCAGTCACCATCCACACAAAGTGTCACATATATGTCCTGGAATGCTAGTGGGTGTATAGGTCACTTGACACACATTGGGTATGTGTGGTGTTTAATGTTGCAGTCATGTAGCAAGCCATGCCGTGTCTGCCACGCACATATCTGCAATATGTCCCACACTCACCATAACCACTGTACACTAGTCATGTTGAGCATTGGGATTCCTTTACTTCAACATGCACTGCACATCCCGTGTGTGTGCATAGCATGCATGTGCTACACCCGTGCCCACTATTATCTGCTATGGACACAGACACTGCACTCAGACATGGATATCTATGTGTCACACAGATAACACATGCAGCCATGGCATGTATACTTGTGAGTGATGGTGCACAGGCCATTTCAGAACTGATAATACCTGCACAGCAATGTTGTGTCCATGTACACATTGTGGTCCAGGGTGTTGCCAATCACTGAACAGCTACACAGGTGCATCAAAGCCATGTATACTGCCAGTTAATAGGGGCATCTACACTTGCACTGCATGGTCTTGTGCAACACATATTCTGCATGCTGACACATGTGTGGTGACTGTCTACCTTGTGATACTGACACCCACCTTCACCCACTATATAGTATGTGCTGGATTGCTGGTATGTGCGTGTATGTGCTGTAGTGAGGTGTGCATGGTTGTTCATGTGTGCATGCATTCATGTGTGCATGTGTGCATGTGTTCATGTGTGCATGTGTGCATGTGTCCATGTGTTCATGTGTTCATGTGTGCATGTGTGCATGTGTAGACTGTAACGTGTGTTTCCAGTCTTCCTCTCACAGGTGCTGAGTTAGGGGTTGGTCAAAGAAGCTGGTAACCTGAAGCCACTGCCACGAATAGTGGTGATGATGACACATGTATATTGGCACAGGAAGATTTGACAGGGTCTATCGTTGGTCCGCCAATCGACAGTACACAGCGTTCTGCCCCATCTATACGCACACTCATACTGTCAATATATCCCTCACAACCAATGGCCATAGGCGAGGGACAGCATACAGTTGGCATTGACCAGGAGAGTGTGGTACCCATGGCACTTGCATCACCTCACAGCAGCCATAGCCGTAGACCTGGAACGGTACCACATAGGCAGAGGTCCAGGGATTCTCGGGGGTGCACCACTGGTCGTATTGCCCCTGGCAGGCGTGCCCTCACAGATCTTATGACAACCAGTATGTTCCAGGTTGTAATGCAGGCTCAGGCACGTATGGAACGGTATACCAGGCAGGGACTTAGGGTGCAGAGGGCACATTACACCACTATCAATGACAGCTTCCATGACCTTGCCGGTGCCATCCGGACTTACACCGAGGTCATTGATAGACGTTGGTGGGAGACATTAGATGCCCTCCACAACATGTCTTCCATGAGCAAGGACCTGCAGGACGGTTGCGACGTCGACGCGGACGCATGCCAGCAACAGCAACAGCAACAGCTGGCAGTGGTCGCGGATGGCCCACAGTTCACAGCTGCTACCGTAGTGGCAGTACCAGCCCCAGCAATGCTGGGGCTGGCCTGTCCATTGACTGTCCCAGTAGACCACGTGCACATGGCTCTGGCCAGTCCCAGCAGGGACATGGGTCCAGTCGTCATACCTCTGCCTCTGATGACAGTACCCAGTCAGGGTTGGTACCCGATACAGTCTGTAGAACCCCTGCCAGGCACAGGTACTGCGTCCATGGCCGGAGACAGTGATCTGTACAGCCTAGCAGATACAGTCTGTGGCTGTCCCACAAACTACCATATATGGCAACCACATGGTGGACCTGTGTGCATGCAGACACGCACACATTAACCAAACAACTAGGGCTCACACATACACACATTACATCAGCATTGGCCCATGCTGTACTGTTGTCCCTCACACACACACACACACACACACACACACACACACACACACACACACACACACACACACACGTCGATTGGATGGGTCAATGTTAGGCTTGGCAAACAACATAACGCCCTGTGCATATGATGATACTGGTGTTGCCTCCTGTCATCTGCATCATTGATGGAGGGACAGGCTAACATGGTGCTGATGCACAGGGTGACACTATAGCAGTGTAGCAATAATAGCAAGATGTCAACAAGGAAGTGTAATGCCATCCTTGTAGGTATATCTGAGCGGACATTATGCATCAAAGCTCTGATTGTCAATGTAGCATTGTTTACACCACTGTTAGGTCTGAGTATGTACTGTCCACCCATGTGCCACTTGGCTGAAGTGTAATGTGTTGCCAGCATGTGTTAGTGAGTGTACAGTATGTGTGTGATGTGTGCAGTACAGATTAGCAAGTGTACATCTGTGAACATGGTGGGTGCGCACTGTCTACATGTACGTGCATAGTGGACACATGGGACATGTGGCATACCCTGTCATACACATTGTTAACATCTCATAGTATCTTTCAATGGCCAGTATGCATTCTACTACAGTTATGTACTAACATGGGTAGATGTGTGTATGACATGGGTTGACATTATGCTGTGGGTGATCCCATTAATATCTGTCAATGATTTGCAGCCTGGTAGTATACACAACCTCAACAGCATGACTATACGCAATCATTGGATGATGTCCTGACAAATGACACACAGTAGTAGGGAACTCAATAACAATTGGATCCTTCCGGTGCAACACTATAACACTAACCAGTGGTAATGACCGCCACCCATTCCTATGACCACACCTGTTTGGCATATAGCCCCCTTAGGTACATGCAGACACACTAGGGATATGTCCATCCAAATCTGGAATTGCATGGATTGGCCTACAATGCATTCTCTGGATGGGACGCATATCCTACACAAGGGTATCATACAGACAGATACCTGTTGTCTGATACATGCTGTATAGCAGTAAGCCGACTATGGCATAGTCATCTCATGTACTATACATACTATCCCATCAGTACCACACAGGTGGTAGCCCTCAACATGTAAGTTGGGTACCAATGTGTACATACAGCCTCATGTTATGTCATGCGTCCCTTGGTATCCACATATCCATAGGTATTGTGGAGTGCCAAAGTTTATCACATAAGACATTAGAGGCCTGACTGCATATCCACAAGGCAGTCGTACACCTATAAAGACTGTCCATTCTTGGCAGTCTTTGTTGTGTATGACCATGTCTGACATATACCCCAGGCATATACCCTCACTCACACTACTCTTAAGTAACTGTCATGGGTGTGTGTGCCACAGATGACCTTGGCCACAGAACACGACAGTGGAAGGCCTTGTCACATACATACATATGTGACCTATGATCTGAGAAGCAGCGGCACAACCTGTCATGGAAATAAATGTATACATGTAGTATGCAGGCTTCACACCTATGTAGTGATTGTGGGGACATGTACACATATATATTTACCATGCAGATACCTGATGTGTGCAATGCAGTTACTGTTGTAATCATACTATGTCATACCATGGTAAAAGCAAAACTCACATTGCATTGACCAACAGTGACACACACACAATCAGCATTTGCAGGATTCAAACCCCTACCTTGCTATGTTACCATACTAGAGAGTGATGCATTAACATGGCGCGCTATCTGCTTTACTGGGTGGTTTCTCTTCTCCGGCTGTATTTGTAGGATGGTGACATCATCAGTCTTTCCAAAGAGGAATATACCTCTTTTAGTGTGTTTTCCCAGTCTCCAAAAAGGGCACTCCTTTCAAAGACAATTGCACACATACACACACCCCCCTACACACACACACACACACACTGTTTGTAGGATTCAAATCCCTACCTAACTATGTTATGATACTTCAGGGAGATGCATTAACACGGTGCACTATTTGCTTTACTGGCTGGTATCCCTTCTCCTGCTGTATTTGTGGGATGGTGACATCATTAGACTTTCCCAAAGAGGAATGTACCTCTTTTAGTGAGTTTTCCCAGTCTCCAAAAATGGGACACTTCTCAAAGGAAACTGCACACATACCCCCCCCCCCCCACACACACACTCACTGTTTGCAGGATTCAAACCCCTACCTAACGATGTTATAATACTAGAGAGAAACACGCATTAACACGGCATGCTATTTGCTTTACTGGCTGGTTTTCCTTCTCCTGCTGTATTTATAGGATGGTGACATCATCAGACTGGACATGGTGATGTATGTACACTTTGTTTTCTGCCATTCCAGGAATGGTCCATGTGGGTCAGCAGGTGTCAACAGCTTGAACAAGACCTCAGAATCCTTACCTTGTGTGATCTATCTGTGGACATATTGACATTCCGTCATATGTAAACACATATTTATGCACAGCTTGTTGGTTTTGTGGATACTACATGTGTCTGGGATGTTGACAAAGGGCTATTCAAAGTCTATGTGACACATGTGTAGATGTGTTCATTGATGTATGTCCTGGGTGGCTGCCTTGCAAACAGTCTAGCATGCTTGGGAACCATGATCCACACATGAACATACCACAGTTGGTAGGGTTGTGTGTATGTCAGCTTCGAATAGCTCTGTTTATGACTGCAACCATGATGGACTCCATGACCTTGCAGATCAGACTTCATAGGCGTACTGGACATGACTTCCCATGGTGTGTTGTGCACCAACACTTGTGGGGAGTGCCATATATAGCTGTGACACATTCAACGGTTCCACATCCTGTGTAGGGGGTGAGGCTCAGCTGACTGTTCAGGTGCATGATCTGTTTGTTCTGTAGTTTGTGCATGACACATATTGGGAATCAATGTATTCCACTTGCTGCCATGCTTTTGGCAATGGGGGTTGCTGCTCATCCATTCTACATGTGATATCTCCTGGTATGATGATATGGACTATTGTCAGTGGGAGGTGGGTATGTACATATGGGCCTGTCTGTCATGATGTCGGCATTGTCACTCAGGTACAGTTGGCCCTAACTCAGGACATATATGGGTGTACATTGCTATTTATGATATAGCTGAAGGAGGTGTCATGATTCAGTCTGGACTCCTTCTCAGCTACTCTTTACAAAACACCAACGAACATGAGCACTAATCCCTGTTATACTCTTTTACATGCTTAACACCCTACTGATCCTTTGTGATCAGGCTACAGAGTATGTCATGATAATATCCTGGCATGTCCAGGGGTCGGTTTTGTGCGTACTCTCCAGTCCAGCTGGTGGATATTGTGATATTGACACAATGTCACATCTGCCTCATGTACACAGACAACCCTCTCCTCCTCCTCCTGACAAACTCAGATATATGTGTGAGATGCACCTATATAGACATACAGGGTGTTGAACTCTCTCGACCCATGACTGGCACAGTCTATCAGGTGGTGAAGGTAACCACACACACACTGCATATCAGTCTCACATATCCTCTAGCAACAGCACTCAATCCACATTATCACACATAGACATACTCGGATGCTGTAAATGTACTCTACCTAAGCAGCAGAGACTGCCAAGGCAGACACACACACACCTGCTACCCCACTACAATACCCACATATCACATAGTTCACAATGTCAGTGTGCCACACAGTCACTGCCCTTCAGGCTAAACATCACACCTAATACACTTGTAATAGGCAACACTTATTGTCAGACACACTGACGCACCACTCACCAGCCCTTACAAGGGAATAGTCACTTTGGGCTGTCTGTTGGGTGCCAGGATCTGCCGCATAACATAGGCAGTCAGGTCACTCCAAAGCAAGTACAGGACTGGCACCATTATTGTCCATGCTGGTGTGTATAACCTCAGATGTTACTCCTTGGACCACATGACATGATACATGGAGGAACACTCTGATCATGTAGCCCAGGCCAGTATGACCCTGACCTTGTCTAGCATCTTACACCCACGAATTATGATGTCACAGTACACGGACACACATATCACATTTAACAGTTGCCTAACAAATTTGTTTAATTAATAGGGGATACAGTGTCTGTCAGCCTATGGTGACATGCTCACCATGCCACGTAGCTTCACTATGGACAGCTTGCGCCTGTCACCCTTGGACTTTGGAATGCTGGCTAAGGCTCTTGCTACCACCATAGTGCCTTTTTTAAGCAGGGCTCAGAAGACAAACCCACCTCCATAGACATTACAGGTTAAATGAAACTAAGGGTAATGCTGCTCAACAACAGTTGTGTTACACTCATATTGCGGCCACTCAGGACTCTCCTCAGTATGGAGGATAGCGATATCTGTGCACTGACTGACACCTGGTTCAGGCTCACTTATGCACACCAGCATTACCAGGTTATGTTTCATACCATGCTGTCTGACAACAAGCCTTGGAACAGACAACACGACTAGGGGGAGTATCCATATACATCACAGATACACACACCTCCGGGTTAGTAGCACTGTACAAAGCATCACAGACCATACATATACAACCACTATTGTGCAATACTGCCTTTCAGTTTGTTGTCTGCTACAGAACACACTCCCAAACTCAGGAACCACACTCAGCTTTCGTGGGAAATATGAAGAATATGAAGGTCTCCACAAACACCATTATATTGTGTGACTTCATATACACAAATATTGACTGGGGATACTACTCAAGCCCCGACACCCTCACCCAGCAGTCGCTACAATTTGTAGACTCATATGCTATGGCACAACCAGTCAGCACAGCCACAAGTGGGAATACATATTGGATCTGATCATCACCAACATGGTGACTCTATGTTCCACACCAGCGATATACCCCTCATTGGTAAGATCAGAACATACATGTATCTCACTGGACATATATATACCCTCCATACACCCATCCTACGTAATCTTGGTGAACTTTTCATGAGCCAATGTCTCACTTCACCGCAGCAAGGTGGCATCCTTCAGAGACCCTGAGACAGTGGCAAATACGGCTCACACTGCTGCATCCTTTACATACACATTCTATGGACACCTAGTGGACTGCATGGATTGTGCTATCCCAAATAACAACAGGACTCATTACTCCAATGACAGGGGACCTGTCTGGTAGACCCCAGCCATTAATAAACTGTACAATGTCAGGAGGAAGCTACTACATGATAGAGCACAATCCCAGACTGGAAAAGGCATCTGTTATCTGTACTAGCAGACAGCTACGATCACTCATGAAATTTTCTAAGGGCCGCTTCTACTGGACAATTGCAACAGACATGTAGGACTATCACACGGCCTTCTTCAGTTATGTCAGGAACCTGGGTGGACACTCACTGATATGCTGTGAGTTACTGCATACTGACTAAACCTACCCTGAACCCACTGGCATTGCCAACATCCAGGCAAACAGGTTCAGTGCAGATGTGTCCCACCCATCCTCCCTAAGGAGCAACTATCCATCCCAACAGAGTATAACCTCCCTGACATCACACAGAAGCAGGTGAGTGCTGCCCTCCCCAAAGCATACATCACAGTATCAATGTGACCAGACGGTGTCCCAGCCTGCATCTTACACGAGCATCATGACAGACGTAACCCTCACATTACATCACTGTTCAATATCGGAGTTTCCACAGGATATGTACCCAAGGAATGGCGTACAGAAACAGTGGTCCTGCTCCACAGAGTTGGTGCCACAACAGACCACAGACAATATTGCCCTATAAGCCTAAGTAGCCTGTTCTGCAAAGTTATTGAGTGTATTGTCATGGGACTCAGACACATAGACATCGGGAACCTACGGACACTATGTCCTACACATTTCAGCATTGTTGTGGTCAGATCTTGCCTCTTGAACCTGTTTGTATTCCTTAAACAGCTAACAGGTCCATCGACATAGGGACGGCTGTCCACGCAGCCTACCTGAACCTTGCAAAACCCTTCAACACAATAACCCACTGGGCCATTATGCATAGGCTCACCAGCGTCGATATAGACATATATCTCACACGATGGATTGATACCTGGATCAGCGATAGCACACACATGGTCAGAATTGCAGGTGCCATGTCTGACTATACACCAGTTACATGTGGCATCCCACATGGCTCAGTCCTGGGACCTCTCTTGTTCAGTATATATTTGTCTGACGTACAGGTTACCACAGCGGGAATATGGCTGAACATGTTTGCACTTGACTGCAAACTGGGTGCCATGATCAACTCCCCAGCTGCCACATGAATACTCAAACAGGGTCTCACAGAGATGGATGACTGGTGCCTGAGCCATGGCCTACAGCTAAATGCCATTAGTTGCATAGTCATCCCCTTTGGGAATAACAACATGCCCACACATTACCACATAGGTAGTACTCCATTACATGTGGTAGGAGTTGTTAGGGGTTTGGGGACATGACATGTTCGTACTGTCGCCTTTGACATTCATGTTGCCAAAGTGGTTGGACACACCTTCTATGTGGGCCACCTTATCCCATATGGTTTCACATCTAGAGTGAGTGAGGTCATTGTGCCCCTATACTCATCATATCCATGCTTGGTTACAATGCCACATTTGGGGTGTACCTTACCCGACACCTGCAGAAACTGTACTGGCCACGGAAGTTCCTCACCAAGCAGATTTAGGGACTCACACAGATGCCCTGCACAGTTCAGATGCAGTAACTCCAGCTCTACTCAGTCGCTTACCATCTACTCAGATATGATGTGTGCCTGTTGTTTGCAGATATACCCAACCCAGAATTACTGGACATGCTCCACCTCAGGATATCTGACTCCCTTGGAGCTACACACTCCAGGGACGTATACCTCAGCACAGATGTTAATAGGACATTGTGGAGGGACAGATTCTTATCCCAGAGGCTCCACTCACTCCAGAATGTAATCCCACTTTCACATAGGCAGAGCCACCCACTGACCACCTACTGGAGACATCTTGATGACTGTGTGGGTGATCATATGTTTACCCCTGGGATATCTTCTGTGTCCCTGCTAGACAGAGGCACACTAGCCTAAACATACATGGGCTATCTTGTGTGACCTACTATTCGCACACACAGTGTAGTAATCTGACAGGGTTGTGAATGCCAAACACACTCTGGCTAGGCTTGTACATGCCCTAGGGCAGATAGCCTAGTATCAACCTCTGAACCTATGCTAATGTTCAAGATGCACAATGTTTATTGCTGATACTGTTTGCAGGTCTTTATCATCTTTGCTTTACCAGTTTCTATGAACAACTTCGGTATCTGCAGAACATATTTGATTATGACAGGGTTTCACTATATTATAGATGTGTCTGTTGTCATATAACTGTGTGCATAGGGCGGATTGCTGTATAGTGACAGGTTCCTGGGTTAACACATGCAACTGCGAGGTATGCGTGGCCCACTGCTGTACTCAGACATGGCCTAAGTGTGTGAGCATGCCCAGTTCTGCCATTCCGTGTTTTGTTGCCTGATATTTGTCTCATTTATTCAAGTGTGTGAGAATGCCCAGTGTGACCTTTCAGTATGTTGCTATCTGAGGTCCACTACATTTGTTGATGTGTGTGAACATGACCGATATTAACATTCATACAGTGTGTGATGGAAGTCAGGTTCTGTTCTCACTGCAGGACTCACATTTGTGTCATAACTCAACAAGGATTATGCTGTGCCTGCAGGGTTTCCATGAAATACTTTGCATAGACTTATCAACATTCCTTCATACAGGCTGGCCACTGCAATGCTATCATGGTTTAGTGGTTCAGTACTTTGGCTATAGTGCACAGTATCCTGGGTTCGAGGCCCATCACTGCTTTATATTTTCATACTGAGCAGACCAGACTGCTTAAGGGCCAGTTAAGCAAATATGAGCATGTTGGCTTTTGTTCAGCTATGCCCTACTAAGACCAGGCTTGTCTGAAATTGCTCAATATTCACCAACATTGCTGGATGTTGCCCAATATTACTGAACATTGACCACAGTTGTGCTAATTGGTGTGTGCGATTTTGTTTGCATATACTACATGGTGGTAAATGCTGTTTAGCAGTGCTTTATATTGCTTAACACATGGCAGTCATGCCTTAGGTGGTGCTGCACATACTACACTCCCTGTACATGTTTGAAAGCAGGTAATGTCAACTTAGGCATCCCTTTTACTATATGTGCGAGTCGGAGAGAGGTATCATTTCCAGAGTTCCTACTGAGCCAGTGTATGTGCTATGTGTTGCCTCTTTACCAAGGCCAAAGCATACTGGGCACGCCTCCTTCTGCCTACTGGGGAAGGCTCAGGTTGTTCCTCCTCCGAGTCACGCTCTGCCTGTGATGGCCTTGGCAATGGTGGGGGGCTGTTTGGCCCAGGCCTATGCTGGTCCTGCTGCAGCTGTTTTCGCAGGATCATATTATGTAGCATAGCACATCCCATGACAATTTGGGTACATGTAGTTGGTGAGTACTGCAAGGCTCCACCAGATGTGTCCAGGCACTGGAACCATGACTTGAGCAGCCCAAACACATGCTCTATTACATTACGTGTTTGTGCGTGTGCCTCATTATGGCATTCCTGTTCAGGTGTGTGTGCATTTCTGATGGGTGTCATCAGCCACGGATCCAGTGCATAGCCAGCATCCCCCACTAGGTGACTGTGTGGGATGTCCCCGTTGGCAAATGTCTCGTACAGCTGCGTCAGATGCCAGATATGGGAATCATGGTAGCTTCCAGGGCAGCCTGCACACACATTCAGTATTATGCCCTGGGCATCACACACGACCTGGCAGTTGATGGAGGGGAAGCCCTTGGGGTTGAAGTAGACCCTACCCCGCTCGCCGGACGGTGCTTTGATGCATATGTGCATGCAGTCTATTGCACCCACTACCTCAGGGTATTCCGCTATTTGCTGGAAGAGATGCATATTGCTGGCCAATACCTCATGGGAATTGGGGAAATATACATGATCACCAACATGTGCTGACATGGCATCCAGGAACTGGTGTAGTACCCTGGATGCTGATGCCTGTGATATCCCCATCATATCACCAGTTGGTTTCTGGAATGTACCTGTTGCTAATATTCTTAGGCCAACACATATCTTTGTTTCCACTGGGATGGGTTCCCCTCTGTTGGTTCTGTGTGTGAGGCATGGCCTGCACAGCTCAATAATTTGCTGCAGGAGGTCTCTGTTCATGCTATAGCACTCCACTATCTCCAGCTCATGTAGCCCCTGGTAGGTTACCCTGGGCCTGTACACTCCTCTCTGTCTCCTCACTGTGGGTTGTCCAGCAGCATTTCCATTGTCACCACCCTCAGCATGTTGCATATGTCGCCTTATAACAGCAATGGCAGCCCCTAACATTTCTTTGTCTCAGTAAAGCTTTTTCAGTTTTCACTTCTATTAGCTTACTGGAGTGTCTGTTGTGAGAAACATAATGGACTGCTGTTTGCAGAGTTTTAAGTGCTAGGCTGGGCTGGGCTAGTGTACTGCCTGTGTAATTGCCTGATTCTGATTGTTTTCACCTGCTAGCTATGCTAGTACTCCCTGGTAGCTTCCTACTATTTGTTGTGCTTCCTTTTTCCTTTCTGTTTCTTCAGGGGGGGGGCCCGTGCACACAAGCGCAAACACACGCACAGCAGCTAACATGCATGCACACATGCTTACATGGAGTAAAACATGCTTATTCGGGTTAAAACGTGCTCACACCTGCGCAAATGCGCTTACAACTCTTTAAACAGCCTTATACATGCTTTTTCCAGCTTTAATGCACGCACTCACGCTTACACGCACGCACTCTGTTTTACTCGAGTTTACATGCGTGCACATGCATGCATACCCGCTCAGCAAGAAACGTTGGTGTTATCCACAGCATACACCTTCAATTTCTTGCCTTTCCCTAGCCTACCTGTTGACACACCTCTTTTCATGATGTGTAAATGACAGCTGACACATGCCACTCTGTACAATGACCTTCACTTCTTTCATACATACCCCCCTCGTGATGTCACCTATCTTCTACTCTGTTACTCCCCATATCCTACTCCTACACTCCACTGACTGTGCTCATTTGCTATGTAAACTTGCGATTCACTATCCTAACGCTCATTTACATAGGATTGCCTACTAATGCTTGGTTACATGTCTTAGACTGAGCTTCCCCCCTTGGCAATCTCTACTCAGTGGCCATGTTGTCTTCAGCCTGCCATACCCTTGCATTGTACATTGACAATTTCAATAAAATCCACATTTGTGGGTTTTAATTTTTAGTATTCTGGGTTTTAGAGCGCAGCCCATTTGCGCGGCGCTGCGCTACGCTTAAACATCGGAAATCGGTGAAAAAAAATATATTTTTATTTTCATATTGCATCAGGAAACATTTCACATGGCCGTATATTTGGCCATTGGCATGCTTCCTGCACTGGATGCAACCTATATTTGGAGCTGTCATGGCTCCATTTTGCTATTTGCAGAATGGCACTCAGTTGTCAACTGAGTACATTTCTGCAAATAACACTGCTCTTACTCGGACAGGTTTGGGTTTCCAGAATCGCAAATCTACCTCATTTTCATTGAGGTAATTTGCATATCCCAGCCATGTCCGTGTAAGAGCTGTTTTAGGAGCTCTCTTACACACCCCTACAGGCTGTTCCTGGATCGCTAGTCGGACATGATGACTGCATGGAGTCTTAATCTACTCTTAGACTCCATGCAAGCCATCGTGAATCTGGCCAAGAATGAATGTTAATTGTTAGAAGGGAAACATACTGCATGAACAAATGTTACTATGGCGTTTAGTTTTTATAGATTGATTAATGTGTACTTGTGTCCCTGTGTCACTATTTTAGTTGTGACTTATTAAAGATGTTTATAAAGTTAAAAGGCAGAAAAATATAAACATATAAAATTAACTTTTGAGCATGAAAGGTAATTTAGCAGCCTGAAATTCTTAGAGATCTGAATATATGATATTAGTATTCATATAAGCTAATAACAAGTCACTAGTATCTTTGATTAAAGACAACCTTCCTACGAGAGGTGGGTGGCTTAGCTGTGCCAGACTTTGAACTTTATTTCCAACCAGCCCTGTAGAGGTTGGTTTTCCTTTATTCACTGAATAGTTACACTTCTCATTAAAACTTATTCATTTTGATATACTGTCCTGACATATAAATGGTGGATGTGCTTTTTTGGAGTTGGTAGAGTGTCAGGCATGAGGATTATATCTCACCTAGACTGCAGACAGAAAAGGAAACTCTCCAGAAGGCAATGGTCAAGTCAGCTGCTTTGGATTAGGAAGAGAAGCTACTCCCACAAGATGGTTGCCGAGGGCTATGTTATCTTACTTAGGGTAAAGAAACTTATGTAAGGTGAAAATATTTAGCCTTGTATCAGTATAGGTTAAGGATTAACATTGAATGGGACAGATATCTTCAGTATTTTCATATAGTTGAGTTGTTAGTACTCAGCAGACTTTATTAGTAAGTTACTCCATCAAAAGTCAGAGCTTGTGAGGTGGTGATTAGATTTTGGCAACATACATTGCACCTTCAGTTAGCTCAAGAAGGATAATTTCTGTTACCTAGATATTTGGTTAAATCTACAAATTTTAGGATATTTTGGTAGAGGTCTCTTTACATGTATGTATATAACCCTAGCAAGTTGGAAAACAAAGTTTCCAGATTTACCTGGCATATAAAGCAAATGCATCTAGGAAGAAAGCAGGAGCTGCTTCCAAGTATTTTAGGAATATAATGATTTGGATGATTTTAAAGAAAGGTGTGCTCCAGCTTTCTTCTTCTCTCTTTTTAGGTATATTTAATAACTGGAAGGAATGAAGCAGACGGGAAGTAGCCTTACTGTCATTATTAATTTTACTGGCAAACTGGCCTTTAAAAATCAAAGCTATAATAAGTTCCTAAGACAGCAGATAAGAATATAATGAAGGGAATATATGAATATAAAAATGATTTGATTAATGAAAAACAGATGAAAACATTTTTGAATAAATTATATCTATGAATGATCTGTTGGGGATAATGACTGTGAAAAATAGGATTCTTTTAGGGATCTACAAACAACTTTTTTACAGATGCTATACAAACATTAGCCAGTCAATTATCTCCTAACAACTTCACTCTACCTTCCAAACAACCAACCTTACCCCCTACTTTTCATTTACAACCTGTCCCAACATCATATATTCTAACCCTTCTACAGAAACTAAAACCCTGCTCCCTCTCAGCAGACCAACTACCTGCTGAATTCTTACAACAATCAGCCAAAGCTATTGCCTATCCAATTTCTATCCTAATCAATAGGACTATTACTGAAAGTTTCATTCCCAGTTTATGGAAAATATCCCATATAATCCCTCTCCACAAAGGAGGACAATCCACAGACCTCTCCAACTACCGCCCCATTGCCCTTCTCTCACCTCTGGCAAAGATGATGGATAAATGCATCCACAAACAATTACTTGATCATCTAATACACAATAACCTATTAGCCAATTGTCAACATGGTTTTAGACCCTCACATAGCACTACAACTGCCCTTCTTTCCTTCACAGACTGTATTAACAATAACCGCAACCTTAACAAACTCTCTTCTGCCCTTTTCATTGACCTGTCTAAAGCATTTGACATGGTAAATCACCAAATTCTCATCACAATACTAAAATCCCTGTCACTAGATACATCCTCTATTAAGTGGTTCCAGTCCTACCTGGATAAAAGACAACAGGCTGTACTATGGCACAAGTCTCTATCTATTCATCTCCCTGTCAACCTCGAGTCCCCAGGGTTCCATCCTTGGACCTCTACTTTTTTCCATATTCATCAATGATCTTCACCTTGCCATCCCCCAAGCTACATGCATACAATATGCAGATGACTCTACACTGATTTGCTCAGCCCCCTCCTCTTCTGAACTACTCTATCTGACCCAACAAGTATTCAATACAGTTGAGCAATGGTTCACACATAGATGCCTTCTCCTAAACCCCAAAAAGACTAAACTCCTTCTCTTCTCTCCTACCAAGAAATCCCATCCACTGGATTTCTCAATAAACTCTATCAATAATACCATTATATCTCCAGACTCATCCACAAAACTATTAGGAGTCACCATTGACAATAATCTGAACTTTGACATCCATATTAAGAATACTATAAAAACAGTCAATAAAAAGCTAGGCTCTCTCTATAGGATAAAATCCTTTCTCCTACCTTCAGCTCGAACCACAATAGCACACACTCATCTAATTTCTTCTCTACTCTATGCGTCACCCATTTTTACTAACCTTTCAAAAAATAATCTCAGCAAATTGGAAATGTCCTACAATAATATAGCTAGATTTGCAACTGGTAATCCTTTTAGAACCCATCACTGCCTTCATTTAAAACAGCTAGGTTGGCTTGAACTTCAAAATCTAATTACATTCCATCAGCTAACTATAGCCCATAACACTCTTTACAAACCTTCTAAAACACCTATTCTCTCGACACTAATCACCCCCTATAAAAACCTAGAATCCTTAAGGTCTTCTCAGAAACTTCTAGTACATACCACTAAAACATACCACAAAGCTGGCGACTCCCTTTTCTCTAATATAGTTGGGAAAGCCTGGAACCTCCTTCCAAACGAACTCTCCATACTTTCCTCATTATCCTCTTTCAAAAACAAATTGAAAGTATTCCTGAAAACACACTGGTTATGTCAATGCTCTAAACCTGACTAGTCAAAAACAAATTGAAAGTGTTCCTCTAAACACACTGGTTATGTCAATGCACTAAACCTGACTAGTCAAAAACAAATTGAAAGTATTCCTGAAAACACACTGGTTATGTCAGTGCACTAAACCTGACTAGACAAAAACAAATTGAAAGTATTCCTGAAAACACACTGGTTATGTCAGTGCACTAAACCTGACTAGACAAAAACAAATTGAAAGTATTCCTGAAAACACACTGGTTATGTCAATGCACTAAACCCGACTAGTCAAAGTGTCTCTATATACTCTACTCTGTCTAACCCATCTACTCATTAAGCAACTCTATTTTCCTTTTTAAACTATGTTGCATATTTCTCTTGACTACTCTGATTGTATTTACATCCCTTTATTTATTCTTGTATCATGCACTGTACATTATACTGTGATAACCTGTTTACGCATACTGTTAATACTTTATATTTGCTCATGTATCCTTATACTTATTTGTATTAATTTTATTGTCCTAACTTGGAGCTTAACTCCTCTGGCCTCTACTGAAAATGGACATGTATCCAGTTAGACTAGCCCGGTTAACAAATGCAAAAATAAATAAAAATAAAAAAATCTACACATGGCACAAATATCAGTGCCTCAGTTTTATGCTATTTTAACCAGGCATTATAGGCATAACTGCTGCTGTCATGCATTATCAGTGCTTTGAGAATGGATGATCCATACATCACACCCTGATTAGAGAAATAAAGTTCTCCAACAGGGTGTTAACATGAAAGTAATGCTCACTAAATACATGTTCGATGATTCACGGCAGCATATCAAGTGGACTGAAATCAACTAATGGCCACCATTATTTTATGCTTGCTAAGCAGTGCTTCTGATGTTTAGCAAGTGTAAAATATATTTTAAAAAAAGGAAAATTAAAAAACAAAAGTGTGTGCGTTTATGTCTGTGTGTCTGTGAGTGTATCTGTGCATGTGAGTGAAAGTGAAATTGAATGAATCGTTATTTTAAACTTGCTAAGCAGTGCTTCTGTTGTTTAGTGAGTGTGAAATATATTTAAAAAAATTAAAAAGCAAAAGTGTGTGTGTTTATGTCTGTGTATGTTAGTGCACACGTGCATGTGAGTGAACGCGAGATTGATTGTTATTTTATTAAATCCAATGATATGAAGAGGAAAAGACAAAAAAAATCAGGGTCAATACTTTAATACAACAACCTGTGTTTTCTAAACAGTACAAAGTATGAAACTAATACCTGACTAAATTAATGGTGCAGTGGTACAGCGATTTGCAATGTGGCCTCGCAGCAAAAGGTTCTCTGGTTTGTTCTTGGCTGGGGTGCCTTCTGTGTGAAGTCTGTGTGTCCAACCCTGTCTTTGTGTGGGTTTCTGCGAGGTGTTCTCGTTTCCTCCCATGTTACAAAGACATATGTCTGGAGTGTTTTTCTCTGGGTCTCTGCTTAAAATTGACTCGTTTCAAGTCGAACTTTAGTAAATAAATGTTAAATAAATGAAAAAATCGACTGAAAGTAATCTTTGCTGATTTACTAGAAAATTATTTCTGAGGAACAGACCAAAATTAAGGGCAGTTGAGAGGCATGGTGGGATGGGGTCTGCAATGCTTTACACTGCAAGAGTTTTTTTCATTCATCTGTTCACAATGAGACATCTGAAGTGTACTCATTCAAGAAAGTAAATATAATTGCTGGGCGTGTGTGTGTGTGTGTGTGTGTGTGTGTGTGTGTGTGTGTGTGTGTGTGTGTGTGTGTGTGTGTGTGTGTCTGTGTGTAGATAGATGTTAAATACTTTCACAACTTATATTTTTGATGTAAAATACTTCCTTCAACAACAATTACATATACAACATCAAATTTAAAGAATTAGAATGAAGAACTATTTTACATAAAAGCATGAAAAACTGCATACACTAGTGGAAAAAGTAAAAGAAATAATAGGCAACCCATTATCTAAGCCCTATAAGACTCTCTGGAATAGATGTTATGAGAGAAATAATGAACCTTCCAGGGGTGGTCCATTATATTCCTCATAACACCTACCTGGAGGGCATTATTGCATGCATATTTGTTGCTTGATTTTTCTAGACATGCAGTCTTTTGGAATATAAACATAATATATAGTTTAGGATTTATTCTACTTGAGCTGCTTAGGCCAGGATAAAGACAGGAAAAAACAGACTTAATACTCTAAGATCACATATATCTAAAATCTGAATTGTAATTTATTTTCTGAAGTTTTTCCATTATATTTTTATTAACAAAGTCTTAAATTTATACTGTTTACAGGATCATAGGATCATAGGAGGTTACTAGACTAACAACCTGGAGGTCATTTCAAGCCTAGCCGTTTCATTCCAATGTAATACCATAAATTCTCTAGTTAATACTCAGGATTGTATTTAGTAATGGCTGCCCATGTCCAGGAGGGTTGGGGCACTATCCCCAGTAAGAATTTATGGTGCCCCATCCACTCATCCAGGTTCCTTTTTAGCAGTGTCATGGAGGTACTCTGTTTCACATTAATTGGTAGCCTATTCCAAAGAAGTGAAAGTTGCTGGGAGACAAATCTGTCCCTCCAGCGCATCCTATTCAAGTCACAGGCCATATTTAGGTCCCTGGAATGAGTAGTTCTAGTCCCGTTTGATTTATGGATGTGCAGTAAATTCATTAGGTTTGGGTCAGAGATTGGTCTGTAAGCCAGGCATAAGTCTCTCCAATGAAGTTTATACAATACTGAGCATAGTGACAAGGACTTTAGTCAGTCTGTGTAAGGCATGTGCTGGAGTCCCTGACTTCAGTCAATCTGTGTAAAGCATGTGCTGGAGTCCCTTGATCTTCTTAGTTAGAAACCTCTGAGGTCTCTCCAATTGCTGCAGGTGTCTTGTAAGGTACCTGCCGAAAGGGGCATTATACTCAATTCTAGGCCTTCTTAGTGATGACTATAGAGGAGTTATAACCTCCTTTGCTCTAGAGGAGATGCCTTTGCTAATCAAGTGTGCTATGTAGAAAACCTTCCTTATTACAGTAGACACATGGTGGTCAAAGTTAAGGTCATAACCTACTTGTGATCCCAGATCTCTTACCACTTTGTAGGTACATAGGGTATTGCTATTAATTTCACAGTGTGAAGGGACATTGTTTTTACTGAAGGGAATGATGATGCATTTTTTTGTATTCGGTTTGAGACCATGACTAAGACACCAGCCGATGGTCTGTGTAAGACCCTCCTGAAGTATACTGACATGTATTTATTTATTTATTTTATTGCATTTGTTAACTAGGAAAGTCCACTGGGCTTGAAAAGAGCCCAATTTCAGTGGAGGCCCAGGGAGAAAAGCTCCACAATAATTAGGAAGGATGAGGCAAGAACCTTTTTTGCAGAGAGGCTAAGAAAATAGTTATGTCTCTACAGGGCACGTAGTTTTTAATGTTTTTTTTGATGTCGCTGTAGATGCAAAGGTCGAAAGTTAATTTGCCATCAATGGTGACACCTAGCAATTTGGTACTAGAGATGACTTCAATGATGGTGTTGTTTTGGGACCAAACTGAGAACAGTGACTTGTCAACAGGGCTAGATTCTGAGGGGGTAAATATTAAAAGTTTTGTTTTATTGGGTTTGAGGGCAAGATGGTTCTGGGACATCCATGTTTCGGTGGAGGTAAATGGTTCTCGGGTGAGATGCTGTAGTGCAGTGGCAGATTTAGAAGAGCAGATGATAGCTGAGTCATCTGCATACTGGATAACAGTACTGTGGGTGAGAGAGGACTGGAAGTTGTTGACAAATATGCAAAATAAAAGGGGTCCCAGTATTAAACCTTGGGGGACACTGTTGCCATTTAGTAGATTGTTGCCTGTTACTGAGATAGTTAGTAAACCATGGTAGGGTAGGGGGAGATAGACCGAGGTTAGAGAGTTTAGTAAGCAGAAGGGAGTGGGAAATAGCGTCAAATTTGGGGATTCAATAATTTGCTCCCAGTTTGCAGTCATCTGTAAACTTGGTCAGCCACAGCCCCTTAGTTTTGGCCTGAACTTCTGAGACCGCTGGTGACAGGTCTGCTGGTTGATATGGAGTCACCCACCATGATAGTGTGTGACCAGTTTGTGAGCCAGTTGGTACCCCATCTTACAACAAAGGGGTTTACATTCAGTTTGCTAAGTTTATCTGTAATGTCTGAGTGTGAGATTGTGTCAAAGGCCTTTGCAATGTTTGAGGTATGCTGTGTGCCCAGATTTGCTCTCGTCAATGGCCCTGATCACATTTTCAAAGACATCTACCAGGTTTAACAGATAAGATCTGCCCTTGTGACTAATGATGGTCTTAAAGTTGTGGTGGTTCATCTGTTTGTCATGTTAGTGATTACCATATCTAGTATGTTTGTTTGTCTTGTTGGGGTTTGAATAATTTGTTCCAGGGCATTTGATTTAACAAAGTCAAGGAACTTTTGCACTAGTGAGTTAAGGCTAGAGTAGGTTTCCCAGTTGATGGTGGAATAATTGAAATCTCCCATGACCAGAGTGTTTGGTAATATTTGGATTGACTCCAGTTTGGTCAAGAAGGCCTCATGTGCATCATGATTGATGGAGGGAGATCTATAACTAGCTATTACTTGAATGGGGGTCTTACCAACAGTAATCTGAACTTGGAGTAACTCCATGGAGTTGTCCAATCTAACTAGTCAGGAGGAGAATTTATCCCTAATATAGATAGAAACACCGTGTCCTTTGGTTTTCAAACATTTGTTTTACAGTCTGAAGGTGTAGAAGGCATTGTAGCCTTACATTGCCAAAGGTACTCTCTAAGGCCTTGAACCAGGTTTCTGTGACTGCACAAGCATCTACATCCTCCGGTGATAGAAGTGCTTTCAAGCTGTTCAGTTTTTGGTTAAGCTCCTAGCATTTAGCAGCATAACCCTTATTTTGTTATGGCTGGCAATTTTGTTTTTGAGACCTTGCCTAAAAAAGGCCCTATGGGGCCTTTGACAGCAGGCAAAAGCCTAATGTTTCCAGGTGTAAATTGTCTCTGGAAAACCAGTGAGGTTTTTTTGACTATGTCATACCAGGCTGACAAAAACTGGATCCCCTTTGAATGACACAAAAAACTGAGCCAATTATTGAAATCAATCATTTTTTGTTTATACTGTGGCATCATTCTATGCTGCTCGTGGCTAGGGACATACCTGCCTGGGACACATATTCAGAGAGCTCAGTTATGTCTCTCTTCATATAGTCCAGTGAGGTATGTCTTAGGTTGTTCACTCCAACATGAGCTATGACAGAGTCATAATGGTACTTGTTGTTGAGGGTCTATATTAGAAGACCGAATGTTTAGGTGATCAAACACCTAAACATCAATCTTCTAATATCAAAAGCAAAAAACGGTGAACGGCCAATTTAATGCAGGGAAAGATTTCCCTTGGCCATTGGAATTTGCTATTTCCCTATTGTTGAGCGATCTCGGAGTTGGTATATTTAGTTAGGGGGGGTGTGGGGGGCACAGCCACGCATGTCAGGGAGTGTGGAGGGGCAAAGCCCCCACTTAATTTAAATGCAAAGTATTTTTTTTTGTATTGTGGCCGAGGGACGTGTTTCCCTTGGATGTTCGACACTATGCAGTTCGATATTAGAAGATCGATATTTAGATGTTCGATCACTTAAGCATTCGGTCTTGTAATATAGACCTGTTGTTGAGAGACCTGAGTGCATGTGTGATCTGACAAATCCTGGCACCAGACAGGCAGCTGATTGTGACTTTCTTCTTATCTAACCTGGCTAGTGGGACATCCATGTGTCCCACTATGGAGTCTCCAATCAGAAGAAAATTTGTTTTTAGTGTTACACCTTAAGGGCTTGGTAGGTAAGACACTGGTGTTGCTATGTGTCTTGGGTGCTGTGAGAACTGTATTAGTTGTAGCAGTCTTTTGATTTGGAGGCCTCTTGTATTTTCATATGTTTTTTGAGAGAAATTCCATGTATTATGATGATTTTTGTGTCTGGTGCATACTATGTGTATGAGTAGTAGTATTATGTACATGAGTAGTGGTGGGTGAGTTGACAACCTCTTCAATGTTACTGTTTCAAGTGCGAGTGAGCAGGGATTCAAGATTCTTGGTGAAGATACATCTTTCACACTCTGTACTAGAGTGAGTTATTAGTAGATGGTTGTCAGTGTACATGAGGCAGTTGCTACACGTCCGCAGGACACATACTACGTCAACAAGGTTAGCAGGACTATACTAATGTACTACAGCTGTATCTAAAGGAAAAATTGTTGAAATTATATGTCCAGCTATGCTGCAGAATCAAACATGAAAACAAGCAGAAACCCACTCAAACACAGGGCTTAAATACCAGAAACTAAAAACTTAAAAAAAAAAAATAAAAAACTCAAAAGAATGAACGAGGGTTCTTACTCCAAACCCTTGACCAAACAATCCCCTTCACCAGACAGGTTTCAATCAGCACACTTCTCTCACAAGGGTGCAGATGGCCCCCTTTCAGTCAAAGATGGCTTGGAAAATGTGCTCAGAATGCAAGAGCCACTACAAATAGACCCAGATGCAGCAAACCTGTGTTTGGACTAAGCTACAGCTGCTAGCTACACTAACTCAGGCTTGAAACACTAAAAAATGTTTTAAACAGCAGAAAAATAGCAGTGAGACACTAAAAATGTTTTAAAAGCAGAAAAAACAGCAATGAGACACAAACAAATGTTTTAAACAGCAAACAATTCAGTTATTTAAAACATTGCTTGGCAGGAGATCAGAACAAACCAAACAGATGCTTTGCAAACAGTGAAAAGTAGCAACACTTACTTTGTAAACATGAAAACAGCAAAAAAAAAAAAACTTTGTAAACAGTGAAAACAGCAACAGAATGCAATTTAACAGGCACAGTAAGGCAGATGCAGTATAAATAGTGCAGTTTAGTTTACAGTGGCAAAGCAATCTGCTGCGGTGGTGGTGCTGCGGTAGCGTTGTCGCCTCATAGTAAGACGTTGTCCTGTTCGATTCTCAGCTAGAGCGTCTTCTGTGTGGAGACATGCGTGAATGGGCGTACCTTCGTTGAAGGTTGTGCATCAGGGCTGGCAACTCGGCATGTGAAAATCTATTGCCAATCATTAGCAGACCGGAGTTCTGCTGTGGTGACCCCTAACGGGGAAAAGCCGAAAGACACAACAAGTTTACAGTGGCAAAGCAGATAGTGTTGTCACTTCAAAGCAAGGGGCTCTGTTGTTCAGTTCTTAGTTGGGATGCCTTCTGTGTAGAGTCTGAATGGCATCTCTGTGTTTGTGTGGATTTTCTTTGGTTGCTCCAGTTTCTTTCCACATTCCAAAGACACACAGTAGATGGATTGGCCATAGATGTGGCCATGCATGGCATGGAAGAACAACTGCAGAGGAGCTAGCCACCTGGCAATGTGAACATTGGCTCTAGATTAGATTATTGTCACTGTCGACAAGACACCCCAACCCCATGTGTAAAAATAGGAATAAGGGGTCTGGATGGAATTTTTGCAAATTATAAAGAAAATAATAGTGTAGTACATACTAAAACCACAGTGATTTAGAATCCAGTGTCTGAAGATGTCCTCAATAGCAATATGCAGTAGACAGAAATTTAGGGTAGCATTTTGCGGACCCTTTTGCAGAAATGTTTGAATTAAGGTATCCAGTCACATAAATTTACTCTATGGACATTTGTTTGTATATTAATATTTATATTTATATTAACTTTACAAAGGAGCCAACATGATCAAATAATAGCTCACAAATGTAGCTGCATTGTGATTATCTCATGGATAGCATGTACAGCAATCTGCATATGCACTTCAATAATAGGTAGGTGATATAAATAGATAGACAGATGGCTAGACAGACAGAGAGAGATAGCTAGCTAGCCAGATAGATAGATAGATAGATAGATAGATGGATAGACAGAGAGATAATTGCATCTGCTTTAATCAACAAAAGTCTATTTCAGACAACTTCCATATTAGGAACAAATAACAGTCAAAAACACAAAGTTGTGGGTTGCACTAAGTAGTATGACAAAATCAAATCCACATTAACTTCAGTGGTTTGGAGAGAAGATGACTAGAGTTTAGTACAATGGTCTTCTGGTGAATGCAGTCCCCATGAGGGATTGCAATGGCTGCTCAATATCAGCTCCTGTGGAGCATCTCATTGCCTTTTGGTGGAAGTGGAGGTAAAATGGCTGATATTTGTACTTCCTGTTTTCATCATGACTTATCTGCTAAGACAAAGAAACTTCCTGTAGGATATCCTAAGGTTGGAGTATTCAGCATTTCAAACCCAGGTAATATTTTTAGTACTTTTCTTCCACAGCCATGTTTTAACCATCAGCCTGCCTATTGGATCCCAATTTCTCACAGTAAGCTGTAGGTTTAGTTAACTCCTGTAGACCACAGACCATTCTTTGGCATGTGAGAGACAACCCAAGAGAAGAACCTAATTGTCTTCTGGTTTGGGAACTAAAGAGCAGCTTAGTGCAGTATTATTCTTGTTTTTTTTTTTTTTTGTTTGTTTGTTTGTATTCAGCCTAATTCATATTTCAATTGGCAGCTTAAATTCTGGTATTGTGTCCTGCTGATGCATGCGCCATCTTACAAGTCAGTACCCAGAAGGAGTACCACTGCTTTCCAAACAAGCAAATCTCAGTGCTTGTGCTTACTGGTTTATCAGTTTGTCTTTGGAATGTGGGTTGAAACCTGCACAACCAGTAAACCCCACAGAGAGATAGGGAGGAAACTCTGATAGTTATCAGTATTGTAGTGAAATGGTTAAGGCACTCCCTATATGATGGATGCATTGGCATTGACCACTCAGTTCAGTCCTCCCCATTGACTTCACAACCAGATAACTGAAATATCTTTATTAGTTTTTAATTTATTTAAGATAAGTACATTAGACTCAACAACCCATTTCCAACAATGATCTTGCAACATAAGTTAAATAAAATAACAATATAATAAATGAATTTATTTTATCTCAGATGTGTTAATTGAGGAAGAATACAGAACCCATTGGATGTATTTCAGTCTCTGCTCAGGTTTAATTATTGGACATTCTAAATTGGCCCTAGGAGTGAGTGCGTGTGTGTGCCTTGTGTGGAAGGTTGGGGGTGCTGGGCTGGCAACTCAACACTGTAAAACTCCACTGCCAATCATGAGCGGACAGGTGATCCGCTGTGGCGACCCCTAACTGGGAAAAGCCGAAAGAAGAAGAAGTACAAAAGAGTAACAACCAACTTCAGTATGTGTGTACTAGTAATGCTAAAATGAATTTCAAATTTCAGAGAGCTGCATTATGGTATCTGTGATGTCAGTGTCTTTTAACTTTAGAAGAATTGCTGATTAGCATATTTCATTGGTTCATAGGTATATAGGTTGGTACTAGGCTATTGGCCCTAGGGCCTATACAAGCCTAGCCATAACAATTCCCTGGATATTTCTTCCTGCAATATTTGCTTCCCTGACGTGATCCCCAGGGTGAATTTCCTATCTCCCATCCAATCGTCAAGGTTCCTTTTGAAGAGTGCCAAGGAGCCGCTCTGCTTGACATGTATGGGCAGTCTATTCCAGAGCATGGGGAGTCTCTGGGACAGGAACCTATCCCTCCAGCAAGTTTTGTTCATTGTGATTACAAGGTTTAGATCCCTGGAGCATGTGGCTCTGAGGAATTGTGACTACTTTAAGTGGAGCATGTCCAACAGCTGAAGGTTTGACATGGCCTTGTATGTTAAACAGAGATTGCCTCTGAGTAGACAATATGCCACAGAGTATAGCTGGAGTTTTTTTAGATGGTCAGTATAGGGCATCTGCTTTAGGCCTGTGATTCGTTTAGTGAGGTATTTCTGAGGACTTTCCAGCTGTTGCAGATGTCTTGTGAGGTACATACCAAACGGGACATTGTACTCTATAATGGGTCTAATGAGGGATGAGTACAGTGGGACAATGACCTCCTTTTTTCTGGATGCAAAGCCCTTATTGATGATGTGTGCCACATAGAAGGATTTCCTGACTGTTTTGGCGATGTGGTTATCGAAGGTGAGACCATTGTCCACCTGTGTCCCTAAGTCTCTCATCACACTTTCGGTGTTTAGTGTGTTGCTACCTATGTGGTAATTCATGGGTACATGTTTTTCCCAAAGGAGATAACTATACATTTCTTGGCATTAAGCTTGAGCCCATGGCTCTGGCACCAAGCATCTGTTTCTGTAAGGCCCTTTTGTAGAATATCCACATCATTTGGCCCTTTTGTAGAATATTCACATCATTTGGGGATTCAATAATGACTCCCAGTTTGCAGTCACCTGCAAACTTTGTTAGCCAGAGTCCCTTACTGTTGGCCTGTACTTCAGAGAAGTTGATGCCAAACAAGAGCGGTCCCAGGACTGAACGCTGAGGTACTCCACTTGTCACTTGTCTGGAGCTGGATTTGGAGTCGGCTACTTTTACAGTCTGGGTTCTGTCAGTAAGCCAGTTGGCAATCCATCAAGTGATGTAGGGATTTATACCCAGCTTAGTAAGTTTATCTATGATTCCAGAGTGGGGGGATGGTGTCGAAGGCCTTGGTGAGGTCCAGATAGGTTGTGTGGACCGCCTTACCCTCGTCCACAGCTCTGGAGACTAAATCAAATAAGTCAATCAGGAGACAAGATCAGCCCTTCACGAACCCAAACTGGGTGGCATCCAGTGTTTGAAGTTTGCCAATGTCTTTGTTTATAAGTTCCATGATAATGCATTCCATGCCTTTGCAGATCAGGCTCGTCAGACTGATGGGACGGTAGCTCCCAGAATCCACGGTGGATCCCCCCCTTGTGTAGTGGGATAACTGTAGCTGTGTGCCATTCAGTGGGCACGAAGCCTGCAATGAGGCTATGATTAAACATGACAGTTAGGTGAGGTGCCAGTTCATTTTGTAGTTCATGTAGTACACAGCCCGGGATGTCATCTGGTCCCATGGATGCTGTATTCTTAGCTTTGGAGACTGCGGTTTCTACCTTTGTGGCCGCAATTACCAGAATTTGGCAATCTTTTGGTATTGAGATGGGCCCTCTAGGGGGTAAAGTTTGCACTAAATCGATCTGCCAGGATATTGGCAATATCCTTGGGATCAGTATATTTAATGCTATTCTGTTGTAGCTCAGAGCAGATCTGAGCATTGCCATTTAGATTCTTGACATAACTATAGAATGTTTACTTTGTTCTTTATTTCTTTGTTATTTATAGCACTTTGTGTACTGTGTATTTTTCTAGCAAGTTTCACTGTGTGTGAGGTATTAACTGGAAATTGTCTACTTTTATTTAGCATCTGTTGGGTTGTTTGTTTCTGATAACTTGTTGCAGTTAAACTCTTTTTTCTAGAGGCTCCATTAGCTGTTTAAAACTTTCATTTAAAAGCTCACTGCTGCTTTTCAGCTTTGAGATACATTTCTGCAGTTGTTCTAAGTAGTGGGGATATTTGTAGCATTTCCATATTCAGGCTTGTATTTGGGCATAGTGTTTGTGGAGGCTGTGTGTCTGAGCACATATTCAGGGACATCTTGATTTAGTCAAAGCCATCAGGCATTTCATTGAGAGATAATTGTTTGAGGTCATTGGCTGACTGAGGTCACCTGGACTACAGCTTAGACTAAGCACCTCATTGTTTTTTTTTGAGATTTCTTTCTCAAAAGCTGTCTCAGGTTTCAACTTTCTGTTACCTAAGAAATTCAGTTGTGAGTGTCCTGCCATTTCACACTGAAATGATCGAAGGAAGGACACTGAGAAAACTCAGAGCTATAATATATAACATTAAGTATCCTGTTTTTTGTTTATTTTGTTCTTTATTTCTTTGTTATTTATAGCACTTTGTGTACTGTGCATTTTTCTAGCTAGTTTCACTGTGTGTGAGGTATTAACTGGAAATTGTCCACTTTTATTAAGCATCTGTTGGGCTGTTTGTTTCTTATAACTTGTTGCAGTTAAACTCTTTTATCTAGAGGCTCCTTTAGCTGTTTAAAACTTTCATTTAAAGGCTCACTGCTGCTTTTCAGCTGTGAGATACATTTCTGCAGTTGTTCTAAGTAGTGGGGATATGTGTAGTATTTCCATATTCAGGCTTGTATTTGGGCCTAGTGTTTGTGGAGGCTGTGTGTCTGAGCACATATTCAGGGACATCTTGGTTTAGTCAAAGCCATCAGGCATTTCAGTGAGAGAGAATTGTTTGAGGTCATTGGCTGACTGAGGTCACCTGGACTACAGCTTAGACTAAGCACCTCATTGGTTCTTTTGAGATTTCTTTCTTAAAAGCTGTCTCAGGTTTCAACTTTCTGTTACCTAAGAAATTCAGTTGTGAGTGTTCTGCCATTTCACACTGAACTTATCCAAGGAAGGACACTGAGGAAACTCGGAGCTATAATATATAAGATTAAGTATCCTGTTTTTTGTTTATTTTGTTCTTTATTTCTTTATTAATAGCACTTTGTGTACTGTGTATTTTTCTAGCTAGTTTCACTGTGTGTGAGGTATTAACTGGAAATTGTCCACTTTTATTAAGCATCTGTTGGGTTGTTTATTTCTGATAACTTGATGCAGTTAAACTCTTTTTTCTAGAGGCTCCTTTAGCTGTTTAAAACTTTCATTTAAAGGCTTACTGCTGCTTTTCAGCTGTAAGATACATTTCTGCAGTTTTTCTAAGTACTGGGGATATGTGTAGCATTTCCATATTCAGGCTTGTATTTGGGCCTAGTGTTTGTGGAGGCTGTGTGTCTGAGCACATATTCAGGGACATCTTGGTTTAGTCAAAGCCATCAGGCATTTCAGTGAGAGAGAATTGTTTGAGGTCATTGGCTGACTGATGTCACCTGGACTACAGCTTAGACTAAGCACCTCATTGGTTCTTTTGAGATTTCTTTCTTAAAAGCTGTCTCAGGTTTCAACTTTCTGTTACCTAAGAAATTCAGTTGTGAGTGTTCTGCCATTTCACTCTGAACTTATCGAAGGAAGGACACTGAGGAAACTCGGAGCTATAATATATAAGATTAAGTATCCTGTTTTTTGTTTATTTTGTTCTTTATTTCTTTATTTATAGCACTTTGTGTACTGTGTATTTTTCTAGCTAGTTTCACTGTGTGTGAGGTATTAACTGGAAATTGTCCACTTTTATTAAGCATCTGTTGGGTTGTTTATTTCTGATAACTTGTTGCAGTTAAACTCTTTTTTCTAGAGGCTCCTTTAGCTGTTTAAAACTTTCATTTAAAGGCTCACTGCTGCTTTTCAGCTGTGAGATACATTTCTGCAGTTGGTCTAAGTAGTGGGGATATTTGTAGCATTTCCATATTCAGGCTTGTATTTGGGCCTAGTGTTTGTTCAGGCTGTGTGTCTGAGCACATATTCAGGGACATCTTGGTTCAGTCAAAGCCATCAGGCATTTCAGTGAGAGAGAATTGTTTGAGGTCATTGGCTGACTGAGGTCACCTGGACTACAGCTTAGACTAAGCACCTCATTGGTTCTTTTGAGATTTCTTTCTTAAAAGCTGCCTCAGGTTTCAACTTTCTGTTACCTAAGAAATTCAGTTGTGAGTGTTCTGCCATTTCACACTGAACTGATCGAAGGAAGGACACTGAGGAAACTCAGAGCTATAATATATAACATTACGTATCCTGTTTTTTGTTTATTTTGTTCTTTATTTCTTTGTTATTTATAGCACTTTGTGTACTGTGTAGTTTTCTAGCTAGTTTCACTGTGTGTGAGGTATTAACTGGAAATTGTCCACTTTTATTAAGCATCTGTTGGGTTGTTTGTTTCTGATAACTTGTTGCAGTTAAACTCTTTTTTCTAGAGGCTCCTTTAGCTGTTTAAAACTTTCATTTAAAGGCTCACTGCTGCTTTTCAGCTGTGAGATACATTTCTGCAGTTGTTCTAAGTAGTGGGGATATTTGTAGCATTTCCATATTCAGGCTTGTATTTGGGCCTAGTGTTTTTGGAGGCTGTGTGTCTGAGCACATATTCAGGGACATCTTGGTTTAGTCAAAGCCATCAAGCATTTCAGTGAGAGAGAATTGTTTGAGGTCATTGGCTGACTGAGATCACCTGGATTACAGCTTAGACTAAGCACCTCATTGGTTCTTTTGAGATTTCTTTCTTAAAAGCTGTCTCAGGTTTCAACTTTCTGTTACCTAAGAAATTCAGTTGTGAGTGTTCTGCCATTTCACACTGAACTGATCGAAGGAAGGACACTGAGGAAACTCAGAGCTATAATATATAACATTACGTATCCTGTTTTTTGTTTATTTTGTTCTTTATTTCTTTGTTATTTATAGCACTTTGTGTGCTGTGTATTTTTCTAGCTAGTTTCACTGTGTGTGAGGTATTAACTGGAAATTGGCCACTTTTATTAAGCATCTGTTGGGTTGTTTGTTTCTGATAACTTGCTGCAGTTAAACTCTTTTTTCTAGAGGCTCCTTTAGCTGTTTAAAACTTTCATTTAAAGGCTCACTGCTGCTTATCATCTGTGAGATACATTTCTGCAGTTTGTTGGTGGCTTTGCAGTTGGTGGCTTTGCAGTTGCCCGCCCCTAGTGTAAATTTGATCTGGGACCCTCCTCCCAATCTAGTGTCATTACCTCATTCTACCCATTACAGGGAGAACATTTGAGAAGGCCAATCAGCTTAGTTTCTGCTACTCCTTTCTCTCTTTCCACTAAAAAAAAAAAAAAAAAAAAAAAAAAAAAGTTATCTGCTTTTACTGTATTTGTGTTTCTTCCTAATTTATTTTGCTTTTTGCGTCATCTTAAAAGTACTCAGTTGTATTTATTACTGCTTGGTGTAATTCATTCTAAGCCTTTTAGTTTAAGCACTTGGGCTTCAGACCAGTTGTTTTACATTAGGAAGGTTTGTGGCCTCCACTGTAGTGGCAGGACAGGTAGCTTACATCCTTCTAAGTTGGGAACTGCTGATTGAGGGCTCAGTGTCTTTTATTCTAAAAGTATATTAGTTCTGGTTTAAGCACTTGGGCTTCAGGCCGGTTATTTTACATTAAGAGGGTTCGTGGTCTGCACTCTTGTGGGAGGAGAGACTGGACTCTGCCCTTCTGAGCTGGGAATTTCTGGTTAAAGGCTTATAGTGCCTGAATATTTGAACTACTTCTTACTGTAATTGGTACACCTTGTTTGCTGTAGCGTAGACTAGATCCTGGCCTGCTGAATCTAGCTTTGTTTGTATGCTTGTTGTTTGTTTGCTTGTTATTTCCCTGAAAAGCTAATTCCACCTAAAACGCAGATTTTCAGCACTTCTGTGGATCCCTAGTGATATATGCATTGCTTACTGTACTTATTTCCTTGTTTCACTTGAAAGAAAGTTACTGTTTGTTATTTTTGCATTTAAGTTACCTGTAACACATTGCATTTAAGTTACCTGGCACTTGTTCACTAAAGCAATTATATAAGTCATCACTAAAAAAATTAAAAGCACTACACCCTCACAAACACCCCTTGAGTACCTTGTTCCCCATTGGCCCTTTTTTCAATTATAAAGGAATTCCCAATACTATTCTAGCATGTCCAAAGGTCAGTTGTCAATCTCCTCTCCGGTCCAACTGGTGAATCTAGGAATCTTGAGGCAATGTTACAACTGCCTCATGTACACAGACAACTCTCTCCTCCTCTCAACAAATTCCAACACATGTGAGAGATGTAACCATATAGCCAAACTGGTGGCTAAGCTCTCTCAACTCAGTACTGGCGTAACCAGGCAGGAGGAGAAGGAAACCACACTACTACAATTCCAGTCTCACATAGACCTATCACAACAGGAAACCAAACACATAAACACACAAAAACATAATCGGAGGCTCTAATGAGAAATCTGCCTAAGCAGCAGAGACATCCAAAGCAGACACCCAAGCAACCGCTACCCCAAAACAAAACACGTGCAACACATAGCTCACAAAGCCAGTGTGCCGAACAGTCACAGCCCTTAAGGCTAAACAACACACCTGATACACTTGTAATAGGTGACTCTATCATCAGGCACACTGACATTCCACTCACAAGGTGGAACAAGGATAAGGTCACGGTGAGCTGCCTGTCGGGCGCTAGGATCCGCCACATAACACAAGCACTCAGGTCACTCCAAGGCAAGTACAAATATGACTCAGTCATTGTCCATGCTGGAGTGAATGACCTGAGATGTACCTCCCTGAACTACATGAAAAGAGACATAGAGGAGCTCTCTGAGCATGTAGGCCAGGCCGGTATGACCCTGACCTTGAGTAGCATCTTACCCTCACCAAGAATGATGCCACAATATGAAGACAAGATGATCAATTTCAACAATTGGCTTAAGTATTGTTGTCATTCAAAGGGGATCCAATGCCTGTCAGCCTGGGATGACATGCTCAACAAGCCATGATGCTTCAGTAGGGATGGCTTGCACCTGTCAGCCCTGGGCTTTCGGATATTGGCAAAGGCTTTTGCTACCCCCATAGTGCCTTTTTTAGGCAAGGCTCAAAAGGCAAACCCACCTCCATTGGTATCACAAGGGATAAGAAACTAAGAGTAATGCTACTCAATGCCAGAAGTCTAAACCTCAAGATGTACGCACTTGAAACTCTCGTAGAGAAAACTGCAAGGAACCACCACGATAGGTATAAATAATTTTATTTTAACGAAACTCTCCTTAGCATGGAGAACATCGATATCTGTGCAGTAACAGAAACCTGGTTCAAGGCTCCCGAGACACCCAAGCACTACCAGATTATACCTCATACCATGCTTTTCAGCCCCAAAACTTGGACCGAACCACAAAAGGAGGGGGAGTATCAATATTCGTCAAAGATACCCACACCTCCAGGTTGGTGGCACAGCACGAAGCATCAGAGACTATCCATGTGCAACTAACAGTGGGTAAAACTGCCTTCCAGTTTATAACCTGCTACAGACCACCCTCCCAAACCCAGGAACCCAACTCGGCCTTCATGAGAACACTGGAAAATATGAAGGTTTATCCAAACACCATTATATTGGGCGACTTCAACTACCCATAGACTGGGAGCATTACTCTAGCTCCAACACCCTAGCCCAAAGGTTCCTAGAATTTATAAACTCAAATGCTATGGAACAACTTGTTACCACTCCCACAAGAGGGGAAAACATACTGGACCTGATCATCACCAACATGGGGACTTTATGCTCCACACCAGAAGTGTATCCCTCACTGGTAAGATCAGACCATAAACTAATCTCACTGGATATTCACATACCGACCCCAACCCCTGCCCTGAAAAATACAGTGAAAAACTGTATTTAAAGCAAATTTCACACTCCTCAAAACCGAGGTGGAATCCTTCAAAGCCCCCGGGCCTGAGGAAAATACGGCCCAGACCGCAGAATCCTTTATATACGCATTCTATGAACACTTCAGGAATGTATGGATCATGCAATCCCAAATAAAACCAAGACCCAATCCTCCAAAGGCAGGCATCCTGTTTGGTGGACCCCAGCCATAAACAAACTATACAACAGAAGGAGGAAGCTACTACATGATAGAGCAAAATCCCAAAAAGGGAAGGCATCTCTGATCAGTATTAGCAAAAAAACTACGGGCACTCATAAAATCGTCTAAGGCCAGCTTCAAGAGAAAAATTGCACAGGACACTAAGGATAATCACAAGGCTTTCTTTAGTTATGTTAGTAACCTGGGTGGGAATTCCCAGATATGCTCAGAATTAGTCCAAAATGACAAAAAATACACTGAACCCACAGACATTGCCAACATGCTAGCTGACAGGTTCAGTGCAAACTTCTCCCCCCACTCCCCACCAAAAGGGCAAATATCTATCCCAGCAGAGTGCTGCCCCCCTGACATCTCAGATGCTCAGGTAAGAGCTGCCCTCTCCAAAGCAAAAAACACAGTATCAATGGGACCAGACTGTGTCCTGGGCTGCATCCTACATGAACTCCAAGAAGAGCTAAACCCAAACATAAAACTTCTGTTCAATCTTAGCCTTACTACAGGATATGTACCCAAAGAGTGGTGTACAGCAACAGTGGTCCCTCGCCACAAAGGTGGTTGCTCAACGGATCCTGGAAACTATCGCCCCATAAGCCTGACTAGCTTAGTCTGCAAAGCTATGGAAAGGATCATCATGGACCTCATAAATAAAGATATTGGGGACCTACAGACACCGGATCCTACCCAGTTCGGCTTTGTTAAGGGCAGATCCTGCCTCTTAAACCCGGTCAATTTCTTGAAACAGTAACCAAGGCCATTGGCGAGGGGAAGGTGGTCCACACAGCCTACCTGGACCTCGCAAAAGCCTTCGACACAATACCCCACTCGGGCATTATAGATAAGCTCACCAGCTTAAATATAAACCCCTATGTCACTAGATGGGTTGCAAACTGGCTCAAGGACAGAACCCACATGGTTAGAATTGCTGGAGCCATGTCAGACTCCAAAACAGTTACAAGTGGCATCCCACAAGGCTCAGTCCTAGGACCTCTCTTGTTCGGTATATATTTCTCGGAGGTACAGGCCAACACGGAAGGACTGTGGCTGACCAAGTTCGCAGATGACTGCAAACTGGGTGCCTTAATCGACTATCCAGCCAACACAAGCATCCTCCAAAAGGACCTTATAGAAACAGACAACTGGTGCCAGAGCCATGGCCTCAAGCTAAACGCCAAAAAGTGTATAGTCATCCCCTTTGGCAAAAACAAAGTGCCCACAAATTACCACATAGGTGGTAATCCATTAAGTACAGAAGAAATAATTAGGGACCTGGGGACCCAAGTTGATAGCAATCTCTCATTTGACAACCACGTGGCCAAAGTGGTTAGAAAAACATTTTATATAGCCCACCTAATCATGAAGGGATTCACATCTAGATCAGGGGAGGTCATTGTGCCACTTTACTCATCCCTTATCAGGCCCATAATTGAGTACAATGCCCCTTTTGGGATGTACCTTACCAGACACCTGCAGCAACTGGAAAGACCCCAAACGTACCTCACCAAGAGGATCAAAGGGCTCAAACAGATGCCATATGCTGCCCGGTTAAAGAAACTTCAGCTCTACTCAGTGGCATACCGCCTGCTCAGAGGCGATCTGTGCCTGATGTATAAAGCCATGTCCAACCCAGAATTAATGGACATGCTGCACCTCAGAAAATCCAAATCCCATCGAGCCACCTGCTCGAGAGACTTGAACCTCAGCACTGAAATAAATAGGACATGCTGGAGGGACAGATTCATAACCCAGAGGCTCCCTTCACTCTAGAATAAAATCCTAGTCCAGGTTAGGCAGAGTCCCTCATTGACTCTCTTCAAGAGGAATCTTGATAAGTGGATGGGAGATCGTAGGTTTACCCCGGGTATCACTTCTGTGTCACTGTTAGGCATAGGCACAGTATACTAACCCCTAAAAAGGGCATAGCAAAATTAATTTAAAATGGGTGGCGAAAGCCAAACACACTCTGATTAGGCTTATAAATGCCCTAGGGCAGATAGCCTAGTATGAACGTATGAACCTATGTCTTGTGGTTGTCTTTGGAATTTTTGGCAATATTATTTTTGTAACTAGCTTTGGGGGATTTTATAAGGGATCTCAGCTTCTTACTGAGGCTGGTAAGGGAGTTTTTTGCATCCTGCGATTTTCCTCTTTTCTGCAACAGTTTCTTTCTTCTGTTGTATAGTTTGTTTATGGCAGGGGACCACCAGACTGGCTTCCTTTTTTTGGAGGAGAGGATCTTGGTGATTCATGCACGAGTGGATGTGCTCATACAGTGCCTTAGTGTAGGATTCAGCAGTCGAACTTTCAGCTCCGATCTGCATGGGTGTCATGAAGTTTGACACTTCTGACATGAGTAGCATGAAGTTGGCTTTGGAGAAGTTTTTTACGGAGATTTCCTTACTGGGGGGGTGGGGGTGGCATGAAGATGTCAAGGTTGATTTGCTTATGGTTAGATCTAAGCAATGAGAGGGTGACCACCATCTATCTCCCATGTTGGTAATGACCAGGTCTAGGATATTGGAGCCCCTGGTGGGACAATGGATTAGTTGATCCAGGGCATTGGAATTTATGAATTCCAAGAATTGTTGGGAAAAGGTGTTGGTACCTGAGTAGATTTCCCAGTTAATGGCAGGGTAGTTGAAATCACCCAGTATTAGGGTATTTGGTTGTATCTTAATATTGTCCAGTATGTTTAGAAAGGTGTAGTGAGAATCTTGTGGCATGGTGGGGGATCTCTAGCAAGCTACAATTTGGATTTCAGTCTTACCTAGTGTTAGTTGCACCTGGAGAATTTCAGATGCATTGTGTTGGGCAACTAGCCTAGAGGTGTGAATATCCTTGGTGAATATGGACACACCTCCACCTTTAGTGTTTTGGTCTTGGTTTGGTGGCTGAAAAGTGTGGTAAGAGTTGTAGCCTGGTATTGCAGGGGTGTTCTCTGGAGCCTTGAACCAGGTCTCAATTGCTGCACAGATGTCGATGTTCTCCATTTTTAGCAGTGCCTCGAGAGAGTGCATTTTGAGGTTTAGACTTCTAGCATTGAGTAGTATTACCTTCATATTTTGCATACTTGTATCTGTTATGGCGGTGGTTTTGTCCTTTAAACCTTGCCTAAAAAAGGCACTATAGGGGTGGTGAAAGCTTTAGCCAGTAACCTGAATCCCAGGGGTGACAGTTGCAGACCATCTCTGGCAAAGCATCATGGTTTGTCGATCATGTCGTCCCAGGCAGACAGATACTGGATCCCCTTTGAATGACACCAGAAGCTTAGCCAATTGTTGAAGTCAATCATTTTGTCCTTATACTGTGGTATCATTCTGGGTGAAGGCAGGATGCTACTCAGGGCTAGGGTCATACCTGCCTGGGTCACATGATCCGAGAGCTCTTCCATGTCTCTTTTCATGTAGTCCAGGGAGGTACATCTCAAGTAATTTGCTCCAACATGGACAATGACAGAGTTGTATTTGTACTTGTTGTGGAGTGACTTGAGTGCATGCATTATGTGGCAGATCCTGGCACCCGACAGGCAGCTGACTGTAATTTTCTCCTTGTTCAGCCTGGTGAGTGGGACATCAGTGTGCCTGGCTATAGAGTCACCTATGACTAAAGTGTTGGGTACATTGTCTAGCCTTAGGGGCTGTTGGTGGGTGGCACACTGGTGTTGTGAGCTATGTGTCTCTTTGGTTGTGACTGGTGTTTGGTTGCATTTCAGCTTCGGAGGTCCTTGTTGCTTGGGCAGGTTAATGTTAAGGGCCTCTGCATATGTGGGTTTAGTGTTGCTATGTGTGTGTATTGATGTTGCGGGTTTTGAAGAGCTATGTGTTGCTTGAGGTGTAGTGCAGGTGTTAACCTTCTCCTCTTGACTGTCTAGCACAATCTTGGCTGGAGAGAGCTTTGCTTCCAATTTGGCTATGTAAGTGCATCTCTCACAGGTTGTAGTGTTGGGTAGTAGGAGGAGAGGGCTGTCTGTGTACATGAGGCAGTTGCTGCATTGCCCCAGTATGTCCAGATTCACCAGGTGGACAGGAGAAATCACTGGAAGTTGACCCTTGGGCATGCCTGTTTAGGTGCTTTTTTGTAAAGTACAAGAGATGTTTTCCCTTACCTTTGCAAGGTACTTTGCAATTCTAGGCTGTTTAGTGCCTACAATTAATTTCTCCTTATTAACAAGAAGAGTTGAGTGCTTGTATCAGTTTAAGGCTTCCTAGTGCTTTTCAGCAGGTTCTAGAGCAAGCGCTAGTCACAGGGTTTCAGATTTTAGTGTTACTACTGAGAAACCAGCTAGTTCTAAGGGAGAATTTGAAGAGCAGACTTTCTGGCACCTGGAATAGTTTAACTGTAGCCCGGCAGTGCTGCACGATGTGAAAAATGTGCAAACGTGTTTTTAAGCCAGAAAGTTGAAAGGGATAGAAATCATCCCCAAATGGCTAAAATTACAATTTCAGGGCTGGAAACTACTCCTCTAGTGTCAGACAGGCAGTGCAATGCTCATGACTCCCACTGGTAAGTAGTAGGACTTCTCTCTACCACAGCAAGGTCTGGATAGCTCTGAACATAGAAAATAAAGTCCTGAAACCAGCAAAGCCTGGGATCTGGACTATACTAGCTAGGAAAGGTGGGAAACGAGCAAACAAGATAGTTTATTTTGTTTTTTTGTTAAAACAGGCTAAACAATGTAATAACACACTAAATAAACATGGAAATGTCTAACGCACGTGAGTGTGTAGCCCTAAACAGTAAATACAATTAAAACTCTACTGTTAGAAAAATATGTATTAATGTATATGTTTAGCACTTATTAGAAGCTAAAAGGGTTAACACATTTCATTCTATTTTATGCACAGCTTCATTTTGTATGAAATTATAAGATGCTTTTCAAACTGCAGTATGCTTTCTGAAATTGCAAGGTGCTCTCTGACCTAGTATTTGCTAGCACAGCAAAATTCATGTTTATGCCTTTTAGAAATGTACTGGGAAGCAGGTGATTATCTGCTAGGTCAGGAAAATTAATGAATAGTGAATGAATAGAACAATACTGTTTTCTATAATGTGATTGAATATGAACAATCAGCCCTGTTTGTGTTATGAGAACATGCACAGCTGCGGAAATGAAGAGATACATCAGAGAAAAGACTGCTTGAAGAAATGAACTGTAATATGTACTTGCTTTGTGCTCGAATTAGCCATAGTACCTTGAATGGTAACATTGCACAGTAAAAGTTGTATCTGACCGGTGGTCGTCAAGGCCACGTTGTTTTTCTTAGGAAGTTTTTTTTGTAAACTTGATATGCCAGCAGAAAATCATGGACAAACAGCTGCTGAGAAACAATATTGAAAGAACTTGTGATTTGTTACGTCAGCTTAGTAGGCAATACCTTATAAGAAATGCATAAAAATACTCTCACTTCCTGATTTTAGTCAGACAAACTCTGTATTAGCACATTTTTGTCTCCTTGCTGCAAGATTAAAGTGCCTTAACCTGAACATGCCATGTGTTGATCATTTTGTAGTTATTTTTCCTTTGACAGATTGGTCCTTCGGACCGGAACTCTGTCTCTTTGCCTCAAGTCAGATGGGCCAGGTGGCATGAAACCATACGGGGAAGAGACCACATCGGTTCTTCTGCTTTGAAAGACCGCCAACTGAATTGTTGTTCAAAAGAGGCCAGCCACTTTTCTGATCTGCGACTGGAGGACGAGTCCGTATACAAACCAGAGAGGATCAATCACGGAGGCTCAGGTAAGGTGAAATTTACCTTTTTTTCTGTTTTAGATCAGAGACTTGATTAAAAATATCTGTCAGGAGATTTGTATTGCACAAGTCATGGACAGAAAGATTGCAGTCTTGTAATAGATCAGGAAAACAGTATAGGTAAGACAGTTATTCTAGATAAACTGTGAAATAGAAAATTGTGGTACCACGTGAGAATAAGAAGGGTTACATAACATTTTTAACAATCAGAACAATATGGGTAATAAGTGCACAAAAAGTTCCCAAAACCCACCGCTAACCGAAGATGCAAAATATATGCAATCACAGCGTGCCGACAATTTTAGATACTATACAAAATGGGTTAATAAATATGAATTTGATGGCAAATTAGAGAAATCCTCACTTATTAAACTTGTCAAACAGCTTAAAGCTGACGCTAAAGGTCAGGTAAAAAAGCAACGTCGATTGGGGGTTCCTCAGGCACATAGGTGGATTGAGGAAGCAAACCGTAGGGAGCAAAAAAGTAATAGTTCAAAAGCTATGTTTCTAGATAAAGAAGACAATAATTTGGTAATGGCATCAGCCCCTCCACCCCCTCCACTTCCTGCACCAGAATATGAAGTGAGTGGACAAGCTGGTCCACCTCCGCTATACCCGGCTGTCACCGCAAAGCCAGGACCATATGTTAGAGATCCCATCGAGACCAGGTCTCGAACACGTAACTTAAGAGGAGATATTGAGTTATATGAAATAAATAAAAATTCACGAGCTATGAGTGAAGAACAGTTATGTCCACTCATAGAAGTACCAAATCCGCAGGCAGGACAGGCAGGACAGGACCCAACTCTTCTAGTATATAGACCTTGGACACCAGAAGACATCCGGAAAGCCACAGAGGGAATTCCCCATCCAAAAGTTAATTTTAGAAAATTCTTAGAAGACTTACAGGGCATAAGGTTAAGTTATCATTTGAATGGAGAAGAAGTAGAAAAAGTAGTCAGACAGATCGTGGTTCCAGAATGGCACATGATCAGTGGCAACTGGAATCCCCGTGACGCAGAACAGAAGCCACTCCCACATAGCAACGCAGAACTGGATAACAGAGTGAAAGGTCTAGCAGACCGAATCTCTGAGAAATGGAAGCCTAGAGCAGATTGGACTTGCATTAATCAATGCATCCAACAAGAAGGTGAAACTGTTGACAGATATTATGCTAGATTATTAGAGTGTTTTAATAACCATTGTGGAATGTAGGCACCCGAAGATCAAACACATGATTCCCCATATGAGCAGCAACTAAAGAATGCATTTTTGAAAGGCAGTATTTTGCCTATAAGCAGCTTTATTACAAAGCACATGGTAGACCATCATACAAGTAGATTACAGTCACTACTTGAATATGCTAGGCATGCCAAAAGGCATTTTAACAGTAAAAAGAAAAAGAAAGCCCAAGTATTTGCGGTAGAAGATGGAGCAGAAGTCTATGTAGTACAGTCCGGGTAAAAGGGCAAGAAAAATGCCCAGGGAAACAAACAATCTGATAAATGATCAGAAGAGTTTGAAGAAAGAAAGAAAGAAAAGGGGTGAATGTTTTAAGTGTGGGAAAAAGGGACATTTAGCAAGGTATTGCAGGCAAAACAGGAAGGTAGCCATGGAAGATAAGGAGGGTGAGGACTGACTATATGATAGTCAAGAATCACTAGAAGGGAATAACCTAGAAAAGACAATGCAAATGTGATAGAGGGAGTAGAGAATGTGATAGAAGAAAGAGAGGAAGTACAAGAAATCACAGATGGTGAAGAAAGTGAAATTTTAGACTTGGCATTATTGAGCCTAGAGCTCTATTTAGCAGACACAAAACCGGAAGTTACACTTCTGGTAGAGAGGAGGGAAGTTAAATTCCTGTGTGACTCAGGGGCTTCACGGACCCTGATACATCCTTCCAAACTACCAGAAAATTCAGAATCACTTGATTACATATTAGTGAAAGCAGCTAATGGACAGCTGTATCGGGAGCCACTCTCCCACAACATAGCAATAACTGACCCTGTTTCAGGGATGACCCAGAAAAGCAAAATTGTTGTTTCTGCAAAATGCCCAGTGAACCTTTTGGGCAGAGATCTTATGCAGATATTTGGCATAGCAGTAGTACCGACTATGCAGGGTATGGAAGCACAGCGACAAATGGATACTTTTGTGGTGCGACCGGCGGGTGCAACATTTTATTGGTACAGCCAGGACTTAGTTACGACTGGTCCAGGGGCAGTAACCGAAGAACTGATGAACATAGCCATCAGTAAGTCCCCCTCCCTTGACACTGATAAACAGCATTTGTTGCACTGTACTCTGTATTATTGTAGCACACCAGGACCTGATAAGGAATATGAGCAAGAACTATTTAAAAAACAAGCAAACAGATTAGTATTACGTAATCTGTACTGGGACACAGAAGGGAACAGTGTAGTCAGCTGTTCATTGCCCCTTGAATTCTTTGCACAATATAAATCTAATCAATTACCACATGTTTGTTTAACCAAAGGCAAGAATGTGAAATGGGCAGATCTTGGGGAAAAAGTCACAAAGTGGGAAAAACAAACAGAGTTAGAATTGTCAGAACAGGGAATACAAAAACAGAAGTTAAATTGGATAATGCAGACACACCCAGCTGTACACTTGCAGTCTAGTGAGGACAGCTGATTAGCACTCTTGCTAGAAGAGGAAGAAAAAGCTTTACGAAGCATACCAGAAACTCTCTGGTCAACAGGGAAATCAGACGTAGGATTAATCCGTACAGCAAGACCAGTTACTATTATGCCAAAATCAGCATTCAGACCTCAAAAGAGACAGTATCCCTTAAGAAAGGATGCAGAAGTAGGAATCAATCCTATAATAGCAGCCTTACTTAAGGAAGGAGTGCTGATAGAATCTCCCGATTTACCATGTAATACACCCTTATTTCCTGTTAGGAAAGCAAATGGAGAATGGCGTATGGTTCAAGACTTATAAGCCGTAAATGATGCAGTAATACCTAGAGCACCTACGGTGCCAGATCCACACACTCTATTGAATGATTTGAAGCCTCAACAGAAGTATTTTTCTGTGGTAGATATTAGCAATGCGTTTTTTTCAATACCGATACACCCTGACAACCAACATTGGTTTGCATTCACATTTCAGGGAAAAAGGTATACATACACATGACTACCACAGGGGTATTGTGAAAGCCCAACAATATTTGCTCAAGAGATGGCAAGCAACTTGGCAGGATTTAGCCCACCAAGAGGCAGCCAAATTTTACTTTATGTAGATGACATCCTGCTGGCAGCCCCCACCCAGCAAGAATGTAGAGTAGATACCACAGCATTACTACAATTTTTAGCCACACAAGGACATAAAGTAAACAAAAACAAATTGCAGCTGTGGAGAAAGCATGTTAAATACCTGGGATATGTAATATCCAAAGAAGGCAGAATATTAGATGAGGATAGAAAAATAGCAATTTTGCAAACACCCAATCCAACTACCAAGAAGGAAATGATGTCCTTCCTGGGCACGACTAATTTCTGTCGGAGTTAGATTCCAAACTTTGCCTTGGAGTCTGCTCCACTGACCAACTTGATATACAGAAAGCCTATGGCAGCACAAGATTTATTACAATGGACACCAGAAGCAGAATCAGCTTTCTGCAAACTGAAACAACTGACAGCATCCTCATTAGTTTTAGGATTACCAAACTATCATAAACATTTTTTACAAACTGTAGATTGTAAACAAGGTTATATGACATCAGTGTTAACACAGCAGCATGGGGATAAACAACACCCCATAGCTTATTATTCATCACAACTGGACCAAGTGGTGCAATCCCTGCCCCACTGTGTACAAGCAGTAGTTGCAGCTGCAATGGCAGTACAGGCTTCGGCCTCAGTAGTGTTGTTTCACCCTCTCACATTGAGAGTGCCTCATGCAGTCGCAATTATTTTACTGCAAGAAAAAGTAGCATATCTTTCTCCTGCTAGACATTTTTCTTGTATGACCATACACCTGAGCCAACCTCACATGACAATTAAACGATGTACAACTTTAAACCCGTCTACCTTGCTTCTGACCCCTGTGGATGGCACACCACACAGCTGCCTGCAGGAAATTAAGCAAAAGACACTGCCTAGAAAAGATCTAATGGATGTTCCCTTGGATGATGCCGAGGTGACATATTACGTGGATGGCTCATGCAGAAGGGGTCCTACAGGACAGAATCTAGTAGGGTATGCAGTAGTTTCTGATACTGCGATTTTAGAAGCAAAGTCTTTACCACATAACTTATCTGCACAAGCAGCAGAATTGATTGCTTTGACAAGGGCATGTACCTTGGCAAAGGGTAAATGTGTGAACATTTTTATTGACAGCCAGTATGCTTATTCTACTGTACATGTTTTTGCGCAGCAGTGGAAAAATAGCGGAATGATAACATCTACTGGTAAACCGATTAATCATGCGCAATTTATTCTAGATTTGTTAGAATCTATTCAGTTACCTCAGAAAGTAACTATTTGTAAATGCGTAGCTCATACCAAGCAACAGGATAGGATTTCAAAAGGTAATGCAAGAGCTGATATAGCTGCAAAACAGGCAGCTTCAGCTTCAGAAGTATTTCTTTTGAGTGAGGAATTACAACCATCTGAGATTTTAGATTTAGAAATGTTAAAAACAATGCAGACACTTACTACAAATGTAGAAAAACAGAAATGGATAAAACGAGGAGAAATTCTTGAGAAAGGGCTGTACATCTCCAAAGAAAGAAAACCAATTTTGCCGTCTAACTTGTTTAGATATGCAGCTTTGTTAAGCCATGGGCAGTGCCATGTCTCAACATGGGGGATGGTACAGTTAGTGAACCATGTGTTCACTGCATATGGATTTACAAACTACACAAAAAATCTTTGTGCAGCATGCCATGTTTGTAACAGGCATCATGCACAGGGGCATTGAAGCCTAAGCAAGGGAGTTTCTCAACACCACCGTACCCATTCCACACTATCTGTATGGATTTCATAGAACTAAACAAATGTGAAAATAAGAAATAGCGTCTTGTCATTATAGATATGTTTTCCAAATTGGTGGAAGCTTTTCCGACCAAAAATCCAGATGCAGCTACCATTGCAAAAATCCTTGTTAAAGAAATTATTCCTAGATTTGGCATACCGGAAAAGATCTACAGTGACAATGGCACACACTTTGTAAATCAAACCATACAACAGCTGAGCCGATATTTCGGAATTTCCTTAAAGAACCATTGTGCATACCACCCCCAATCTTCAGGATTAGTAGAGAGGCATAATGGGGTTTTGAAAAACAAACTTAGAAAATTGATTAGTGAGACACAGAGGAACTGGGTGCACTGCCTGCCTCTGGCACTGTTGAGCATGAGAACTCTTCCAAATGCAAAGAGGTTAACTCCTTTTGAAATATTGTTTGGGAGGGCATATTATATACCTCAGTGGAAACCTCTCATGCCTGCAGACCAGGAGGCTGACAGTTCACTTGCAGAATATATGAGACATCTTCTAAGTAATAAACAACTTCTGCAGTTGAATTCTGTTTCAGATAAGGAACAAATGAGATCATCGGAAGCAGCAGTAGTCCCAGGCACGTGGGTCTGGGTGAAAGTTATCCAGAAAAGAAACTGGACCACACCGAAGTGGGAAGGGCCGTACCAAGTGCTACTGTCAACACCCACTGCAGTCAAGATCGCAGAGCGAGCATCCTGGATTCATCTGACACACTGTAAATTGGTTAAAAACTTTGAACTGGACAAAAAACTTGTTACTGTTACACAAGAACAAAATTACCAGATACGGAGCAAGTAGAAATGCTGAACAACCTCAGAAGTATTGCATGATCATTCTGTTGGCCATACTGATAACAGTAATCTTTTTGTTGTGGCCTTTCCTTTTTCCAGCCACACAAGCTGAACTGAATAAACGTGAATCATTCATAGACTGGCATCCGAACTTTAACACTTACCAAGCAATTAAATATGTGTATGCTGAAACTTTTAATGTTTAAAATTGCTGTATCTGCACAGCTATACCAACAGCATATGGGGGATTATTAATGACTGCTGTCCCCTTAGGGGTCAATGAGACCTGGGAAATTTTGCTTTTTGATACTACAACTGTAAAATCACAAGACAAAATAGCATTGTACCTGCCTGTTACACAAAAGGGAATTGCATGTTTTTACAAAAATGATACTGTTCAGGTAGGTTGGAGTAATTGTAATGTGACTATTCCTTACAAATGTTATACCAAAGCCAATAATGCAGGTTATATCTGTGATACAAACTATGACTCATATCTCGAGTCGATTCATAAAACTATTGACGAAATACAACTTAATCCTGTTCTTTTAAAACAACTATCTATTATTGATAAGAAAATGTTTCATGCAGGGCAAGTATATATTAATACTAAAGTACAAAACTGTTATTTTGTTTGTGGGAAAAAGGCATACAAATGGTTACCTGAGAATTGGTCTGGCAGTTGTTTTTTGGGTTACCTGGTTCCGGCCATACGACACACTGCAGTTTTGCCTCAGGGAAAAATTCGAAATGTCAGAGAGATCACCAAGAAAACCAGAAATCCAATCAGAAGGCCTGAAAATCCAGTGGGACAAATCGAAGCAGGCTGGAGAAACCATAATTCCATAAAAAACAAAGATAAACTGACACACATGGACTTGAGTGACACTATTATATCATGGGCAGGTATAGCCCCTGCGTATAGTGCATTGAAATCGATTTGGGAGCTGAGAAAACTGTCCAAACTTCTTGAAGTAATGAGTAATGCAACTTTTTCTGCTCTCGAGTTAATGACTGATGAACTGAATGTTATGAGAACTGTGGTGCTTCAAAACCACATGGCTCTTGACTTCACCCTAGCGGCGAAAGTTGGTACGTGCGCTTTAATAAAAGAGGAGTGCTGTTCATATATTCCTGGCAACCAGCATGAGATAAACGACCATCTTAAGGTGATTCAGCAACTGTCGACCATGACCAAACCAGGCCCAAACCCACTGACCGACTTTTTCCAGAATTTGTTTGGGGGGGTGGGGTAGCATCCTAACGAACATCCAGATTGCCATTTGTGTGGGATTACTCCTATTAGGAGTGTGTGTTTGTTGTGGTATTCCCTGCATGAAAAGATTTATCAAAGATTTCATAGACATGTCAGTTTCTGAGACTTTATATCAAAGTACTGAAATTGAAGAACTGCTGAAAAATGAAACACTTTCATAAGTTTTAAACTGAATGACTCTCTTAACTGCAAATTCTGAACGGAAAGAGGTTAGGAGAAGAAGCAATTGTTTATGCTTTTGAAAATAGAATAAAAAGTATTAACGGGGGGAAATGTTAGAAAAATATGTATTAATGTATATGTTTATTGCTTATTAGAAGCTAAAAGGGTTAACACATTTCATTCTATTTTATGCACAGCTTAATTTTGTATGAGATTATAAGATGCTTTTCAAACTGCAGCATGCTTTCTGAAATTGCAAGATGCTCTCTGACCTAGTATTTGCTAGCACAGCAAAATTCATGTTTATGCCTTTTGGAAATGTACTGGGAAGCAGGTGATTATCTGCTAGGTCAGGAAAATTAATGAATAGTGAATGAATAGAACAAAACTGTTTTCTATAATGTGATTGAATATGAACAATCAGCCCTGTTCGTGTTATGAGAACATGCACAGCTGTGGAAAAGAAGAGATACATCAGACAAAAGACTGCTTGAATAAATGAACTGTAATCTGTACTTGCTTTGTGCTCAAATTAGCCATAGTACCTTGAATGGCAACATTGCATAGTAAAAGTTGTATCTGACTGGTGGTCGTCAAGGCCACGTTGTTTTTCTTAGGAAGTTTTTTTTTGTAAACTTGATATGCCAGCAGAAAATCATGGACAAACAGCTGCTGAGAAACAATATTGAAAGAACTTGTGATTTGTTACGTCAGCTTAGTGGGCAATACCTTATAAGAAATGTATAAACATACTCTCACTTCCTGATTTTAGTCAGACAAACTCTGTATTAGCACGTTTTTGTCTTCTTGCTGCAAGATTAAAGTGCCTTAACCTGAACCTGCCGTGTGCTGATCATTTTGAAGTTATTTTTCCTTTGACATCTACAAAATTAACAATTTAAAACTTTTTTAAAATGAAGCCAGGCAAGTGCACAACTGAAAAAACAATTTAAGAGGCAGTAATACAGTAGAATAAGTAACTAGTCTACATATACAGAAAAGTCTATATTTACAAAAAAGCAACTAAAACATACTAAAACAATTCAGATGCAGTGCAACCTAGAGCACTTGAGTTGTAGCACTATTTAAGCAAATACAGTTTTAATAAATGCACTAAAATATACTCTATATTTCCAAAATGTTTGAGAAGCACAGTCAGAACATAAGGATATTCAGACATTTTTTTTTAAAGGGAGAAAGGAGGAACAGAAGGACATTCTCTCTGTATTAGGTAGGATGAGCTAATAACACTAGACTGGGAGGAATGTCCAAGATCAAATTTAGAGTAGGGGTGGGCAACTGCAAGGCCAGCAGATATAAAGACAAAATGTCAATAGTAAGGGTGGGTGGGAGAAAACACTACAGAAATGTTTATCACAAGTGAGCCAATAGCTATGAAAAATAGTACAAGTATGCAGTATACAATAAAATTGCAATAAATATCTAAAATAAGCAATAACTACTACAAATAATCAAAAAGCAGACTATTTATTGCTATATATCACAGATCAGCTGCTCCTCCTCATAGCTCTGTGCGTAATGGCTGAAACACTCAAGTTGACTTCTTAGCAGAAAGCTGATACCTGAAATACTTTAAAAAATGTTCAAAAGACCAATGAGGTGCTTTCTCCAAGCTGTAGCCCTGGCAACTCAACTAGACAATGACCATAAACACTAAACTCTCACTAAAGTGGGGGATGGTCTTTGCTATGATAGCCTGGACAATGAGCTCAGAAAACAGCCTCTAACAAACAACTAGGCTCACAACACAATCAGGAATATGGAGAATATTACAGCTACTGCCTAAACTATTTTAGGCAGAACACACAGCAGGAATGTTTATCACAAGCACAATCAGAAATATGGACAATATTACAGCTACCACCTAAACTATTTTTGGCAGAAAACACTACAGAAATGTTTATCACAAGTGAGCCAATAGCTATGAAAAATAGTACAAGTATGCAGTATACAATAATGTTGTTATAAGTATCTAAAATAAGCAATAACTACTACAAATAAGCAAAAAAAAAAAAAAAAAAAAAAAAACAGGCTACTTATTGCTATATATCACAGATCAGCTGCCCCTCCTCAGATAGCTCTGTGTGTAATGGCTGATGGAATGTAACAGTAATAAAAGTGCTGATAGAAATTTCAGTGCAGGAGCAAATGATTGATACACACACACACATACACACACACACACACACACACACACACACACACACACACACACACACACACACACACACACACATTCTAATGGCTATTTGCTTTGATGCTCCTAAATGTTATGGCTGTGTGTGTGTATGTGTGTGGGGGGGTTGTCTGTTTTAGTTTTAAAAAGTTAATGTCTCAGAAACCTTTACTGCAATGAGTTGAATATGGCAAAACAATGTTGCAATTTTGAAGGTTTTTTTTGGTATTTTCTCCAGTACGATGTGACCATTGTGTTGATATATGTAATTTAGAGAGGCTAGGAGGGTGAGGCTCCCCCATACAGTGGGTAGAAAGGGAAAATATCATACAGAAATTTATTATACTAGTTTTTTAATTGATGTGCTTTGGCATTTCACTTTCAGAAACTGTGCATTCAAAATATTGTGCCTAAATGGAATGTAGGTATAAAATGTCGGGTCCAAAGAAGTAAATATTGTGGGAAGAAATGTTCAGGGAATTGTTATGGCTAGGCTTGTATAGGCCCTAGGGCTGATAGCCTAGTACCAACCTATGAACCTATGTATATGTGTGCACATGTTCATGTGTGCATGTGTATACACGTTTGTGGGTATAGGAACAATGTGTGCTCCACCCCCTGCACCATTATAGTAATGGATGCTAACCCTAATCCCAACACTGCCGATCCCCCCAACTCTACCCTTACACCTTACCTTAACTCATTACATCCAAGTGATACCTCCAGGTGCATCTACAGTTAACTCTTACTGACTCCTCTAGGCATCAAATATTGCTTGTTTATATTTGCATCAATAATTCAAAACCATGCTATGTACAGGGTTTTAAAAGATTTCATCTTAAAGCTTACACAGTGGTAATCTCAACTGCATTAATATTAGACCTCTGTCTAGTCCAGGTAAATAGATATTAACTGTTGTTTTTATTATATTAATTTATATAGATGTAATTTTCACATTTTTAAAATATCTCAGCAATCAAGTAACACAGACAGAACTCCTTAGCCTCATATGAAAGCTCTTAGCTAGATGAATAAAATGGCGCTGACAATATGTGTGTGTAACTTGAGGGGTTGCTGAGATATTGTTAGTTGTTTACAAAATAATACAAATGTAATAATTACTGTGTTTACTGTGACTTATAAAATGCATTTAAGACCTAGAACCCAAAGAATTTTATCACTATAAAAATAGATTGTGCTGAAGAGTTTGCCATTTAGACTTATTTCATAACCCCTTCAGTTCCAGAGATATTAATATTTCATAGATTCGTAGATTCAGAGGTGTTTACTAGGCTAATGACCACAAGGGCCTTTTTAAGCCTAGCCATGCATACTGTCAGAAGCATTTTATTCATCTATCTGAGATTTTTCATATGAGACTAAGGAGTTCTGTATATGTTACTTGGTTGTTGAGATATTTAGAAATCTGTTTGAAATGTGAGGACATAGTTTGATTCTGTCAAATGGATTAGTCTCCGCCCATTGGAAGTTACAGTGCAGACTTCCTGAGCTCCATTGGAGTGACAACAGGGAAATGTTAACAGTAATAACAAAGGATCTTTTCATGGAAATGTGACTATAGTTAACACAGAGCTTTTTACTTTATGGCTACCTACGTCCTCTGAACCTCTCACATTGCTGATAAAGGAGGCCATGTAATGAGTATGTTTCTAAGAAATGCAGTGATTTACTTCATTTATTGTCATCTACTTTCCATTATATGCATTATTTAGGTTACACGGTGACTACATAAAAGATGGAGTGAAATACTCCTCTGGCGAAATATAAGTGAATCCAATGAATTGTGTATATGAGCTACAATCATATAGTAACTCTCATCCACATATGTTTACCCAGCTACACATTTGTTTTTTTATAATGGAGTACATCAATAAATGATTGCATGTGTCCTACTCTGTGCATCAGAGATGCTAATTACAGCATGCACAGCTGAATTGGATGCTAATCAACCAATCCTGTGGAGCTACACTACAAGATATAACAACAACCAACCAAGCCTGTGGAGCCAGTCCACAAGATACAAAAGCATCCATGATGTCTCCATTTCCTTTTTCTTTTGTTTTTTTTTTTCATTTTTTTTTTTTTGTGGCTTGAGAAAATACCTGAGTACAGATACAAAGTTGGTATAAATAGATTGTTATCTTCTGATTTTTGAATACATCTGTCTAATAGAGGCTGAAGACACTGCTGCTGCAGGCAATAGTCATATACAAACAAGGTTTAAAGTTTGCAGGACACATTGACACTGGAGGAACTGAGTGACCTATCTCAGCATTGACTCACAGACAAAGAAAAGTGCAGGAAACCATCCCAGTATGAAAAAAGGTATGTGTATAAATGCTATCCATAGTCACTAGGACATTTAAATAAATAAATAAGCCAACAGCTCTGAACATATCCCAATTTATTGAAGGTGAAGCCTCTCCATGAACAGGAGTCTGTCCTCTGTTTCTTCCAGTTGTATGTACTTCCTGCTGTGTTCTCCCCTTTAGAAAAAGTTCATTTTCTTGTTGTGGAGTCTTTCCGATCACCAGAGATTGCCCTCGTCTAAAGGGACAGCATGTTGGTTCTCAGATGGCAATCTTTCCATAACGATGTTGTTCGCTCTAGCGCCAAGGATGCCATCAAACACTTCATCTTCACTATTAGATTGTCCATGTGGTGGCTTAGTGTACGCTCTGCCGTTGGAATAGTCCAACTGGTCTCTCTGCAATTTGTGGGATTTTCTTTCGGTGACAACTTTACTAAAGTTTACTAAAGTTGTCTACTTAGGTAAAAATATCATAATACTGGTGCTGACAGGCATTGTTTAATCTGGTCATCCAGGGCAATTATTTTTTTTATTAAGTTCTTCCATCTTTAACAAGTTATGTTTGATTAGGACTTCCAGGAGTTCACACCCCTGCCTATCAAACATTTGGATCGACTCCTTGTGCAATACACTATTTTCCACTAGACCTGTTGGGTACTTCCAATACCGCAAACCTTTTGGTATTTGTTTACATTTTATACATTCCTTGAAGTAACCGTTTTCATGTATCAGTTTTGCATACTGCCACACCAAATCATGAAAATCGTCCAGCATCTTGCCAAAAGTAGGTACATTCCTACCAAATTTCCCCGTGACAGTATCTGTTTGGTTTAACCAATGTTGCAAATCAAGAACAGAATCCATATTACTGTTAGAAGTAGAAGCCAGATTTCCGGACAACTGCATATGATGATCCTGCCCCAGTGGAATACTGTCTTGGCTCTCTTGACTATCACTTTTTTGCCTCCCTGTTTGTTGGGTTAGCATCCCAAAACCCACAACAGTATTGCGAGTCCATTGCTGGATTAACTGAGTTAAGTTAGACACAGATTGTTGTAGTAGCTCAAATTCCATCCTAGATACAATTGGAACCACATCCTGTGAGCTGCCAGCAGCCATACTCATAAAGAAACTGATACAACTAATAAAGTAAATAAATAAGCCAACAGCTCCGAACATGTCCTAATTTATTGAAGATAAAGCCCCTCCATGAATAAGAGTCTGAGTCAACCGGAAGAAACAGAGGAAAGACTCCTATTCATGGAGGGGATTTACCTTCAATAAATTGGGACATGTTCAGAGCTGTTGGCTTATTTATTTATTTTATTAGTTGTATCAGTTTTTTCACTGGGACATTTCACAGAGTAGCAGGGGCATGCTTGGTGTATTACAGGCACTACCATCCATCATCTTTAAAATATCACTGCATGGTATGCTACAACATGACAAATGTACACATTCGTTCTGAGAATATTTTTAGAAGAATGTTACAATTGCATCATGTCTTGCATTCTCCTAAATTAATGTGTGGCTTACATTTTAGTCATCTACACATTACAGCAAGAAATGGGGAACAGTGTAGGGTCTACTGCCTAATTTATAGCTTCATAGCTTCACAGATTCATATGTATTTACTAGGGTAATGACCACAAAGGCCTTTTTAAGCATAGCCATGCATCCCAAATCTCTGACAAGTTCGGATACCCTTGATAAGTGTAAGCAGTGGCAGAAGCTTGGGAGATGAAACATTTACAAGCTATGGCCTGAGAGATGAACCATTTACAGGTTGCATGTGTCCTTTAGAGACATAGGTGCCAAACCAGAGATGGATTTCCTGTTCCTCATTCAATTGCCCAGGTTGCACTTGAATTGGATCAGGGAGGAACTCTGCTTCACATGGATGGGGATCCTGTTCCAGAGATGGGGTAATCTCTGGGATACATACCTATCTCTCCAGCAGGTCCTATTTATATCACAGGCAAGGTTTAAGTCTTTAGGGTGTGTAATTCTGGTGATGTTTATTTTGTAGATATGCAGGAGGTCCATCAGAGTGGGGTCTGACAATGCTCTGTATGTCAGGCATAAATAAACCCTCAAAAGCCTGTAGGAGACAGAATACAGGTATAGAGCTTTGAGGCCATCTGCACATGACATTTTACTTAAGCCATGTATTATTTTAGTGAGGAACCTCTGTGGTTGTTCCAATTGTTGGATTTGCCTGCTTAGACACATACAAAGGGGACATTGTGCTCAGTGATAGGTCTGATGAATGCCTGTATGTTGAACAGTATGTGTATCATCAGCCACATGTGCGCTGGCAAACCTGCCAATTAACATGTTTGCTACTTGTGTGTCTCTGCTATCCTTAAACAAAAACAAAAAAACTTGCTATCTTCCCACTTTCTATAATTTAATAAAAAAAGTTCAGTTACAGAGTTGCTGTCCTGAACTGTTTTTAAGTTTCTTCAAGGCCAGTGCTTACTTGGGCTAAAGGGAAGTCTCTGTGTTCACCAGTGGCAGTGGTTAACACTGAGCAGCCTGCATGTCCCTGTAGGAGTGGTTACTGCCTAGAAACTGTAGTTTTATTGGCCATTTTGGGTCAATTCCAAACTCATTGATCTCTCTCTCTTAAAACCCTGCAGCCACGTGGTTTTGGCATCTTTCCAGGCTTGATAGTTGCTGCTGAAGCACCTACCAAGAGGAGAAAATGCTGAGAGAAGAAAGGAACCACTTTTGAGATTTTAAGTATTTTCTTCTGATTTATTTCTTAGAACAACTGCATTGCCGCCTACTTTTTGGCGTTTTCTTGCTTGCAAAAGTTGATATCTGTGTTAGAAACAGTATTTAGAACATACCTAGAGCCTGTTTATTGCATTTTTTGTGTTGCACTTAATTTAAAATCGTTGTTTCTTCAAATTGCATTTGACCTGCCTCTGACCTAACACACACGTGTTGGGGCCATTTATTGCACTGTTCTGACTAGTTTGCTACTTGTGTGTCTCTGCTATCCTTAAACAAAAACAAAAAAATCTTGCTATTTTCCCACTTTCTATAATTTTAAAAAAAAGTACAGTTACAGAGTTGCTGTTCTGAACTGTTTGTAAGTTTCTTAGAGGCCAGTGCTTACTTGGGCTAAAGGGAAGTCTCTGTGTTCACCAGTGGCAGTGGTTAACACTGAGCAGCCTACCTGTCCCTGTAGGAGTGGTTACTGACTAGAAACTGTAATTTTATTGGCCATTTTGGGTCAATTCCAAACTCCTTGATCTCTCTCTCTTAAAACCCTGCAATTCTCTTTTTGTGCGGTCCTGCACACAGAGCAGCATCGGGCAGTGCCAGTTAGCTGGGGTATACTATTCCTGGCTCCACAAAGTCTGCACTGCAACTTTTCCCTTTGAACTAGGCAAGCCTCAACTCAAGTGCTTCAGATCAACTGCTCTATTGCAGCACTTGCATAACCCAAATCAGCACTTGTCCAAATCTCCTAGACAGCACTATTATTTTCCAAATCTCCTAGACAGCACTATTATAATACAGCATAAGACCCTCGACTGTCCACAAGACAAGTAAAATTTACTTTTCCAAGCATGCCCAGAGGTCAGCTTCAGCTGTACTCTCCAGTTCATCTGGTGGAATTGGGCAGCCTGAGGCAATGTCACAACTGCCTCATGTATACAGACAACCTTCTCCTCTTACCTCTAGACACAAACACTTGTGAGATATGCAAATACACAGCCAGACTGGAGGCTAAGCACTCTCAACCCATGACTGTAACAGACAGTCAAGAGGAGAAGAGATACACTAACATCACACCACCAGTCACACATGGATCTACAAAACAAGCACCGGCAAAACATACACATAAATACACAAAAACATATTCGGAGGCACTAGGTACCAATCTGAAAAAGAAACAGGGCCCTCCAAAGCAGACAAGCAAGCAACCTGCACCTCCAAACACAAGCCAGAAAACACATAATTCACCTCAGCAGTGTGCCTCATGACAGCCCCTAAGGCAAAACACCATACCCAACATGCTAGTAACAGGAGACTCTATAGTAAGGCACACAGATGTTCCACTCACCAGGCTGAACAAGGAGAAGGTTACTGTCAGCTGCCTGTCAGGTGCTAGGATTCACCACATAACACAGGCACTTAGGTCACTCCAGAACAAGTACAAGTATGGCGCTGTCATTGTACATGTTGGTGTGAATGATCTAAGACGTACCTCCCTGGACTACATGAAAAGAGACATTGAGGAGCTCTCTGATCATGTAGCCCAAGCTGGTATGACCCTGACCTTGAGTAGCATACTATCTTCACCTAGAATGATACCACAATACAATGACAAAATGATCAATTTCAACAATTGGCTAAGCTTCTGGTGTCATTCTAAGGGGATCCAGTGTCTGTCTGCCTGGGATGACATGATAGACAAGCCTCGCTGTTTCACCAGAGATGGTTTGCACCTGTCACCCCTAGGCTTTCGAATAATGGCCAAGGCTCTTGCCATCCCCATATTGCCTTTTTTAGGCAAGGCTCAAAGGACAAACCAACCACCATAACCAGCACAGGTAACCAAAAACAAAGGATAATGCTACTCAATGCCAGAAGTCTCAATCTCAAAATGCACGCACTCGAGGCATTCCTCAGTATGGAGAAAATCGATGTTTGTGCAGTGACGGAATCCTGGTTCAAGGCTCCAGAGAGCACCCCAGAACTACCAGGTTACAATTCATATCACACCTTCCGGCCTCAGTTACCGGATCGCAGTACAAAGGTTGGAGGTGTATCCATATTCATCAAGGATACCCACATCTCCAGGTTAGTGGCACAGCATGATGCCCCAGAGATCATCCATGCGCAACTATCAGCAGGCAAAACCACATTTCAAGTAGTAGCCTGTTATAGATTTCCCACCATGTCCCAAGATGCTCACTCAGCATTCCTTGAGGCATTGGAAAATATAAAGGTCCTACCCAACACCATAATTTTGGGTGATTTCAACTACCCTGGTATAGACTGGGTGAACAACCAAAGTTATAACTACTATGCCCAGCAGTTCATAGAATTTATAAATTCAAATGCCCTTTAACAACTGGTATGTTCTCCCACTAGAGGGGACAACATATTGGATTTAGTCATCACAAATATGGGCGCCCATTGTACCACACCCGTTATCACTCCCTTTCTGGTCAGATCAGACCACAAACTGATAACCCTGGACATCCTCACCTCTCCACCTCCCCCAGTCAAAGAAACCATCATAAAAAACCTTTACACAGCAAACTTCAAACTATTTGAGTCAGAAGTGGAAAGCTTCACTATTCCCTTGCAGAAGGATAATGATATCCAGGATGCAGAATCCTACACCAAGGCACTTTATATACATCTTCAGGATTTCATGGACAATGATATCCCAAATAAAACCAAGACTCCTTCCTCAAGCAAGAAGAAACCAGTCTGGTGGACCCCGGCCATAAGGAAACTATACAGTAAAAGGAGGCGACTTATGCAAAAAAGGCAAAATCTCAAGTAGAAAAATCATCCCTGATCAGCATTAGTAAGAAATTGAGGGCCCTCATCAAGTCAACTAAAGCCAATTTTGAAAAGAAAGTTGCAAAGGATGCCAAGGATAACCATAAGGCCTTCTATGGTTACGTCAAAAACCTAAATGGCAATGCTCAGGTCTGTTCTGAGCTAATACAAAATGGAACAAAATACACTGATCCCACTGACATTGCCAACATCTTGGCTGACAGGTTTAGTGCAAATTCCCCCTACCACCACCTACAGGACCTATTACTATTCCAGGGGATTGTGTAACTCCAATTATTACTGATACATTGGTTAATAAGGCTCTTATCTAAAGCTAAAAACACTGCCTCCATGGGACCAGATGGTGTCCCGGGCTGTGTCATACGCGAGCTCCAAAATGAATTAACCCCGCATCTGAATACGCTGTTCAGTCTCAGCCTCTCGACAGGATATGTGCCCATAGAATGATGCACAGCAATGGTGGTTCTGCTGCACAAGGGTGGGCCCACAACCGACCCTGGGAACTACCGACCAATAAGCCTGACCAGTCTGATCTGTAAGGCAATGGAGTGAATCATTATGGAACTCATAAATGAAGAGATTGGGAACCTCCAAACACTTGACCCCACACAGTTCGGCTTTGTCAAGTGCAGATCATGCCTCCTGAACCTGGTGGACTTCTTTGAGACAGTTACTCAGGCTATAGATAAGGGAAAGGAGATACACATGGCTTACCTTGACCTTGCTAAAGCATTTGACACCGTTCCCCATTCAGGTATTATTGATAAACTCATCAACCTGGGCATAAACCCTTACATCACAAGAGGGATCGCAAACTGGCTCTCAGACCAATCCCACAAAGTAAGAGTAGCGGGCTCTATGTCCGAATCCAGACCAGTAATGAGCGGTGTGCCTCAGGGCTCTGTCCTGGCATCCCTCCTGTTTGGCATATACTTCTCAGAAGTACAGGTAAGCACTGAAGGGCTGTGGCTGACCAAGTTTGTGGACGACTGCAAACTGGGTGCTATAATAGAGTCTCTGGCTGACATGGATATCCTCCAGAAGGGCCTTAATGAGACTGATGCATGGTGTCAAACCCATGGTCTCAAGCTAAATGCTAAACAATGCGTAGTAATCTATTTTGGAAAAAACAGAGTACCCACGAACTACCACATAGGAGGTAACCCCGTGAAATTTGAAGAAGTAATAAGGGATCTAGGGACCCAAGTAGATAGTCAACTTTCCTTTGATAACCATGTTGCCAAGGTGGTTAGAAAATCCTTTTATGTGACCCATCTGATCACGAAAGGGTTCGCATCAAGATCTAAGGATGTAGTGGTGCCCCTCTACTCTTCCCTCATCAGACCCATTATTCAGTACAATGCACCAATTGGAATGTACCTGGCCAGGCATCTCCAGCAGCTGGAGAGACCACAGCGGTACCTCACTAAGAGGATTACTGGCCTCAAACAGTTGCCCTATGCAGCACGATTGAAAAAACTAAGGCTTTTCTCTGTTGCATACCACCTTCTCAGAGGCGATCTCTGTCTAACATACAGAGCCATGTCCAATCCAGAACTGTTGAACATGCTCCATCTTTGCAAAACCAAATCTACTCGAGCTACATGCTCTAGGGATATAAACCTCAGCACAACAATGAATAGAACATGCTGGAGGGATAGATTCCCTTCGCAAAGACTTCCCTTGCTATGGAACAAGGTCCCGATCTACATAAGACAGAGCCCCTCACTATCACTCTTCTAGAGGAACCTTGACGAGTGGATGGGTAACAGAAAGTTCACACCAGGGATCATACTAACAGCTCTACTAGATAGGGGCCAAGGGTACTAGCTGCTAGATCAAGGGCCTAGGGAACTAACCAAAGGGGCAGTGAATACTGCACAAAGTGGCTGGGCTAATATATGCCTTCGGGCAGATAGCCCAGTACCTACCAATGAACCTATAAACCTATGTGCCCTTTCTCCCAAATGCTCATGATGTGTGCTCCGGGGATATGTCAAAGTCTCACAGAGGGGTGGATGCCTGTGGTTCACAGCCACAAAATAACAGTCAGTGCTTGTTCATGCTAACCAACATGGCTTTACTTATTTGGCAACTGATTAACATATTCCCACTTAATCTCCTTCAACATTGTAAAGGCAATACTATAGACACGTTTTAACCCACTCTCAGTACCATAGTGCTGGTCAGATGATTGCTGACTTACCAAGGAACACAACATGTTAGGACTGTGTAGTATATTTAAAAACAAGAATCATAACAGCGTGTGTATGGAGTAATTGAATCATATTCCAATTTCAAGATTTAACTACATGTACCTCTAACATGTACTATTTCAAAATAAATGTACATTCCCTGTTGGATTTGCTTGTGTGCTGAATGACTGTTAACTGCTTGCTGCAGTGGTGTATGTGACAACAACAACTTTAAGGCAACCACGCATTCCTATGAATCTAGATTGCATGTTGATCTGGATTGCACACCTATCTATGCATATTCCCTGTGTACTAACAAATTAGATTGGAGGTTAATTGTCACTTTTAAGATCAGATGGTCCTGGGTTGAAATATAAGTAATGCAGCCCTGTATTTTTATTATGTGTCCTTGTAACAGCTAGCAATACAATGAACCCTAGACATGTCTACATTTTTGTTGTGTAAACAGCTGTGACTGTAGGACTGTCATAGCTAATGTTCAGGTTGTACTACAGCAGAATCCTGTCCTTTGTAATGCTGTTATACTTCACATGATAAATGTTAGTAGCTGACCTAGTATTTTCTATATAATAATTATTGTTGTGATGGTTGAGGCAGTTTTTGTATTGATATCTGTATTATTTCACCTATTGTGTGCAATTAGCTTCACGCAAACATGTTGCTTGTGCTTGCAAGATTGTAAGCAGTGCTCAGCATTCAAATTTTGCAGATCGCAATGTTCTGCATTCTCAGTATCTGTCATAACTGCAATTGGTGGGAAAACCAGTATCTGTCATAACTGCAATTGGTGGGAAAACACATTGTAGATTGGTGTTCATCTGCATTATAGATGGGTGGAGCTCAGGGTGGAGGTTTGAGACTACATTCTCAAAGGTGAGGTGTGCAGAATCCCAAAGTGTTTGTTGAACTCCTAGTGAATGATTATGGTCCCCACCTGTTGCAGGAGCAGTATCATGGATCAGATTACAATTTGGATGCATGGAATAGTTTGGATCAGGATTTGTCCACTTTTACTGGTATTCCCCATACTAGCAAACAGTGCAGAAATCACTACCGTGACCTCAGGATGAGGAAGAGAGATACCCTTGAACATCGGAATGATGAATGTAGCACAGAGGTGTAAGTATCACTTACAGGAACTGCTTGAATGATGAAACATCTGCATCTGTTTCTGATTCTGATCTTAATGTGTTCATATTTCTCCCACAGCTAGTGCAGAGAGAACACCAAATGTGCGAGCCTATGAAGGAAGACTGAGAAGGGTGAGAGATGCAAGTGGTATGTATGCTTCAAAACAGTACTGTTATTTTAGCATTACGAGTAAATTCAGGTTATTGTGCTACACACTTTTATTGCTGTAACTATGCACACCCATCATACTGCAATATTGTGCAAGCATTAGGTATGTTTAATAAAACAACAGTCCAGTATTACTGAGTAGGTAGGTGTTCTCATTTAGAAAACTACAATTTCAAAGTATGCAGGACACATTTCAGTTGACATACATATTGCAATGTAGATCATTACCTATACACCAGGGACACCAAGAGCATGCTACAGAATGTTATCATTATAACAGTGAACATGTAGTTATAACAGTATAACAGAGGCACAGCAAAATGATAGGCATAGTTTTTATTCAAACTAAAGGGGTGGCAAAAGCCACATAACTATGGGCTAGGCTTATAAATGCCCTTGGGCAGATAGCCTAGTATGAACCTATGAACCTATAAAAGGAAAGTGCTGGCATTATGCTGTACTTCAAATGGAAATTGCACTATTAAATTGGCCACTGCTTGTGGTTCAAATAACAGAATTCCCAATTGTAAGGGCAGCTCTTTGCAATAATGTTTCAGATTGTGTACAGTAACATTGAGTACTGTTGCATATTTATAAGGATAGCAGTAGAAGTGCAGACCTCTATACCTGTGCCCCAGAAGGTCTGCCTTCAAATGTAAACATAGTACATGCAACATGCATATGTTCAAGAAATGCAAGCATGAATACTTGCTGGATGCAATCTGATCTGTAATATAGTGTGTCTGTGTTAGCAATAGGGTAGTATTCAATGTAATAAAGGTATTTATTAGCATTTGTTATTGTTATAAGTAAAATGTGAAATAATATAGTGCATTATTTGTAGAAAGCGTTGTATATTATCTGCGCAGTTACTAATGTTCTTTTGTTTTTTTTCTCTCACCCCACCCCTTCTCTTATTTTTTTTTCATTTTATGTCATTATGTCATTATTATATGTTTCTAATAATGTATTCCATTATAATACTTATTTTGTATTTTTTATTAGCAGACCAGAGTTCTGCTGTGCGACCCCTAACCAGGAAAAGCCAAAAGGCAGTATATAAATGTTATTGTGTACATTGTTTTGTGTTATGTTTGTTTAGATTTTTGAATTTTATTTTAATTTCATATTACTACAGCATGGCAGGGTAGGACAGTTCCCCCGCAATGCCTACACTCCCTCCACTGGCTACAGCACCAAGGCCCAGCAATTGCAGGCTGTAGCCTGGCAGCACCCTACCTGCAGCCCCTACCCTGCCTGCACTGTCAGGTAGTTCTGCCCCAGATGATAGGCCTGTGGTTCCCTCTGGGAACAGAGCCGGGGGGGGGGGTGCATTTGTCAACTGAGTTTAGCTGCCAGGTTTGGTGCTTATGACTGTGCACCACACAACTGCTACACAGCTATGCTGAGTGGAGAAACCGCTCTCCATCATCATAATGAATGACACAAGGAGACACAGACATCAGACACAGTAGCTATTGGTACAGTGAGGTGACAGTGATGACAGTCTATTGGGTGGGGACTTGATTCTCACTGTCACCAAATGTGATGTCCACAGGCTCACAATTCCCCCACCCCAACCCCAACCAAGGTGTTCAACCCCTCACTTATATCCTTCACCGACCCTGTCCTTGTCTTGTATGTCCTGTTTGTCTGCAAATGCTTTCTCACCTTCCCAATTTGCCTGCCACAGACTTATCAATTTCCCATCCCTAACATTCCACTCTTTTTTTTAAAAAACAAAAGAAAAGGACACCTGTCTCCCCAAAAAATATTGTCCCATACATAGCTTTCCATTTCGCAGATGTGTGTACTTAACTAAACTAATGTAGTCCAATTGGCTTCACAACACAATTATGTTGTTGTTACCCCTCTCTCTGGAGGTGACAGTCCAAATATAGCTTAAAATTTGTACATGTGTCCAGTTGTTACTGTTGAAGAAATAGATAACTATGATTCTTCCCTACACCCTTCCTGCACATTCCTACATTGAATTCTGGGGTACATCTATCCTCTTACATAACCCTGACCCTAACCCTAAAATACACACACTCACACACCAACATACAAAACCTGTTTTGTCACCTATCCCTGACCCTAACCCTAACTCTGACACACAAGCACAAATGCCCCCCCTCTCTCAATGAGACATTCCCTTGACATTCTGACAATTCTGCTAACAGTTACTTTGATGTTAAGCACAACCTATATATATATATATATATATATATATATATATATATATATATATATATATCACAGATTATTTTATTGAGGAACAAGAATTTTCCAGCCTTAGGGGGGGTAAGATGTCTCCCTCCCATAAAGAAAAACAGCAGACTACTAAAATATCAGGAAAAAAGAACCATGCACTGTAGACAAGCTCAGATGAGACTTCAGAGTAATCGAGCGATAATAAAATGTTTAGAAATTAAAACTTCTTTATTGAAAAATAAATAGATGAGTGCTTTCTATTTGATGAAGCTCTTTTATTTACTATTTATTATTATTTATTGGCATTTGATTACCAGGAAAGTCTTACTGGGAATAAACCCATTTTTAGCAGAGGCCAGGGGAGAAAAGCTCCAAATTATTACAAAACATTTTAAGAATAATAATTTTACAATCTTCAAAAATAAAACAAAAACATCTGCAGTTTAAATAATTATAACAAATTAGACATAATATAATGACATTGGTTAAGAATAAATGCACGGTATATGACAGTCATTTAATATTTAGAGAAATTTTAGACAGTTTGTAGAGAACTTAAAGGTAAGTTAGTCTAATACAAAGAGGAATTGGCAATATGAATGGAAAATGGGCTTATGGTATATTTACAGAGAAATTCAGGGAAGAGAATTAGATAGCAGTGAGGAAACAAGTGAAGAAGGGTGAGTAAAGAGGTTTAAGGAATGAAAAGATACCTTTTCACATTTAGAGAATATCATCTATCCTGGTTTTGCACAAGAACAAAGCCAGATTTTAGCTTGGAAGTCTTTCAGAGTGGTTTTGAAAGTTAGGAGGGAGAGGAAAGACCTGATGGATACAAGTAAGGAGTTCCAAGCCTTAGCAACCTTTTATGAGCATAGACAATGCCTAGCAGATTTGCGAGATTTGTAAACAGACAGGAGGTTTTTGTCACTGGATCACAATGACTGAGTAGACACATAGATTTGTAGAATGTTTTTTAGTGCTGGACAAGCAAATGGATAATGGATAACAAACTGTATATATGTTAGCGGATGTGGCAGTTTTAACCAGTTTAGGCTTTTCAGTGTTATACAATGGTGGGTTCTAAAAGGAGTACGCACTGCAAATTTAGCAACTTTTTATAGCACTGTTCAAGTTTAAATTTTTGTGAAGCCTGGAGATTAGTAAGGTTGTTAACACCATAAAGAAGAGTGGGAAGGAGATACGTAGTGGCAAGTGTAGTTTTAGTTGCAGTGAGAGAATGTTTTTGGATCTGTAAACATCCCTAGTTTTTGATGAGTTTTTCTTATGCAATTTTGTATATGCATGTCTTTTATCATCCACTATCACCCCTAATAGTTTTATATGAGAAGTGAATTCAGTGGTTGTATTATTAAGAGACAAGGCTAATTTTTTTTGTTTTTTTTACGAGAGAGGGGTTCGGGAGAAAAAGTAGTAGTTTGGTCTTTTTTAGGTTGAGCATGAGTTGTGAGTTAGGAAGCCATGTTTCAGTGGCTGCTAAAGCTTCCTGAGTAATTTTTTGGAGGTGTACCATGTTGACGA